>NW_027186436.1:3070230-3071674 GCF_028583685.1 Petaurus breviceps papuanus
GATAGATAGATAGATAGATAGATAGATAGATAGATAGATAGATAGATGGATAGATAGATAGATAGATAGATAGGGATAGATAGAAATAGATAGTGATATAGATATGACATTTATGTAAAACTCAGAAATAGGAGTCACTGAACCATACACAAGTATCCTTGTGGGCTGCATATTGACTTAGAAAACCACAAATTGATATTATATATGTTTTATTATATTTCTATTTATTTTGTTAAGAATTTGCCAGTTATATTTTAATCTAGTTCTGGGAGCCTACATGTTTATCACCTCTAATATACAGTATAAAAATAAGGATAAGGGGCAGCTAGGTGGCACAGTGAGTAAAGCGCCGGCCCTGGAGTCAGGAGGACCTGAGTTCGGTTCTGGCGTCAGACACTTAACACCCACACACACACAAAAAAAACTAGCCATGTAACCTTGGGCAAGTTACTTAACCCCAATTGCCTTAAAAGGGCAAAAAAAAAATAAGGATAGTCTTGGAGAAAATACACTCAAATTTAGGAAGAGTAGGAAAGGATCCTTACAGAAGGCATGCGAGACTTGAAGAAAGCCAGAAGATGGAAATGAGGAGGGAGAGTATCCCTGGCATAGGAGATATCCAGGGAAAATGCTTGGGGTCAGGAGATGGAGGGTTTTGCAAGAAACTGCAATGGGGTCAGAATCACTGTACCACAGAGTACATGGAGGGGAATAAGGTGTAACAAGATTGAAAAGGTAGGAAGTAGCCCAGATTAAAAGTCAAATGTCCTAGTTTCAAATCTTGGATTGTTAGCCTCTGAGAGTCTCACTTTCTTTATTGATTAAATGGATGCATAACAATATGTTAGTGAAAACCCTCATGGAAAACTTATGAGAAAAGTGTTTTGTATACCATAAAGCACTATGAAAATGGGAGCTTGTTGCAGGAGTGGTGATATCAGTCATTATGTAACCTAGGCCAAAAGAGATTCTAGAAATCACAGAATCTTGTTTTGCAGATGAGGAAACTGAGGTACAAAAAGGGAAAATATATTGCTGTATACCTGTCAGTGACAGAGCTAAAGTAACATAGAAACAATAGGCTTTATTTTTGTTAATTTTAAAATGTATTTTAAACTTAAAATACAAAATGAGACAACAAGAAAAAAACACTGCCATGTATACAGCAGAATATGAGAAGATTCAGTGTAAAAAAAAATTCTGTTTCAAGCAAACCTATTTCTGTTTCAAGTAAAACCTACTATACATTGTTTTCAAAACTGCCTAGCTTTTCTTTGCTGCCTTCTAGGTTTTATTTTAATCTCTGCTGTGACTTTTTACTTTATTTCCCCCCTCCCCTGCCCCCCACCCTAAAGAGGGCTGCAAGAGGCATAGAAATATATATATAGAGAGACATATATATGTCTCTCTCTCTCTCTCCCTCTCTCTCTCTCCCTTCTCTCTC
>NW_027186436.1:3071774-3114886 GCF_028583685.1 Petaurus breviceps papuanus
TATGTATGTATACACACACATATGCCAGACCTTACTGTGCTAATTTCCACTTCTTATCTGTTTCTCTGAAGGTGAATAGCCTCTTCCTTTATAAGTTAAGACTTTCCATGTTTTTCTAAATCAGCCAACTCATCATTTCCCACACCACAGCAATATTCCAGCAGTCACATCCTATCTGAGAAATTGCCTATGAAAGTTTTTCCCCAAAACTTTCTGAATGCCTTCTATTCTTTGTTGCATAGTTTTATTTATACAAGAAAATTTGAATTTAAAATTATCAAGATTTTCCCTTTTATATTTCAACAATGCTCTCACCTTATCATTTAAGGTCTGATGCTACTGAATCTGTTTCCTTTACATCTTTTTTCCCTTGGTTTCTTTGAAGTTTCTGACCTTTCATTCTTCCAAACAAACTTTGTTTATTTTTTCTAAATCAGTAAGATAAGTTTTTTAATAATTTAGTTGGGATGGCATTAAATGAAAAAAATAGTTAAATAAAATTGTCATTTTTTATTATATTGGCTTTACCTACCCATGAACAGTAACTATTACTTTAATTATTTAGATCTGACTTTACTTATTTACAAAGTGTTTTCTGTTTATATTCATATAGTTCCTGTGTCTGTTTTAGCAGATATGCTCTCAGGTATTTTTTAAATATCTGGTTATTTTTAAATGGTCTAAAACAATATTGAATAATATTGCTGACACTGTAGTTTCCCCTATTTTTCTCTTTTGATTATATCTATTTTAGCTTTAACTTTGTCTGAGATCATGATCACCTGCTTTTTTTACATAATAAATTTTACTCCTGATCTTTATTTTGTTTTTGTGTGAATTTCTCATTTTTATAGCATTTTCTGAAAGCAGTATATTTTTGAATTCAAATTTTTAATCGGCTATCAGTTTCTGTTTTATGAGTAAATTGATCCCATTCACATTCTAAACTATTACTTGTGTATTTTCTTCCTTTCTATTTTTCCTCATTATCCTTCTCATTCCCTTCCTATCCCTTCTCACCTTTCTGCTTTGCTTCTACCTTCTATCTTATTCTCCTATTCCTTAACCTACCTACCCCTCCAAGAGTCTCTTCCTTATCCTCTCTCCCCTCATCCCCTTACCCTCTTATTTGTTTCTGAATTTAGAAGACTCTTATACCCTTCTAGACCTATATGTTGTTCCCTCTTTAACCCATTCCCATGAGAGTAAGATTACAGCTCTACCTGACTTCCCCCTACTAGTTTTTTCTGTACCAATTTTTCCTTTTATGCCTCATTTGCATGAGATAATTACTCCTCTTATCTTTCCCTACTTATTTTTTTCAAAATCAATCCATCATACTTAGCTCAGCCTAAGCCTTTCTTTCAAACTACCCAAATAATGATGACCATCTTAAAAGTACTGATAATATTTTCACATATTAGAAACACACAATTTGACTTTGTTGTGTCCTTTATAATTGGTCTTTAATTTTTAACTTATATTTCTCCTGGATGTTATATGCCAAATTTTCCCTGAAGTTCTTCTCTGTATGCCACAAATACCTGAAAGTCAGTTCATTAAATGTCTTTTTTTTTTCCTTTCAGGATCATATTTAACTTTGCTGGGTAAGTTATCCTTCATCACAAACCTAGCTCTTTTGCTTTATGAAATAGAGTATTCTAAGACAATGTAGTAGCTTCTAGGTCTTGTGTGATCCTTACTGTAGCTTCATGATATATAATTTTTTTTTTCTTCCTGCTTCCAATATTTTCTCCTTAACCTGGGAGCTTGGAAATTTGGCTACGTAATTCCTGTAAGTTTTCCTCCTGGGATCTCTTTCAGGTGGTGATTGGTAGATTTTTTTTTCTTTCTATTTTTGCTTTGCCTTCTTTTTTTAGAACTTCAGGATAATTTTTCCTGATAATTTCTTATCATATTGTACTAAGGTTCTTTTTTTTTCAAGGTAATTTTCAGGTATTCTGACTATTCTTATATTATTTCTCCTCAATCTATTTTCCAGATCAGTTGTTTTTTCTGAAATGTTTCATATTCTCTTCTATTTTTTCATTCTTTTGATTTTGTCTTATTGTTTCTTTGTGTCTTAGAACCTATTTGACTTCCCCATGCCGAATTCTAGTTTTCAAGGAATTGTTTTCTTCTTTAAGCTTTTATTCTATATATCAAGTTTGTTGACTTTTTTCATATTTTTCTTTATTTTCTTGGATTCCTCTTATTTTTTCCTCTATCTGTCTTATTTTATTTTTGAAGTCCTTTTTAAGGGACTTCCAAGAACTCTTTTTGTGCTTGGAACCATTTGACATTTCTTATTTAAAAAAGGAATGGCTTTTTTAGCTCCCCCACCTTCCTCTCAATATGAACCCAGATCTTCTCTATCCCCTTAGTAGCTATCTATGGTTGGGTTCTTCTCCTTTGCTTAACTCATTTTAATTTTTTTGTTGCTTTATTATTTTTTTAGCAGCTATTAGTGTAATCAAGTTCTAGTCCTGAGATATGGAGAATGATGCCCCAAGCCACAGGTCCTTTTTACTATCCCCAAGATCAACCTTGGTCTCTCTTCTCCACTCCTAAGCCTCACCTAGGGTCCCCAGCCACTCCCCAAAATTATCTTGCTCCCTGCGGTTCCTCTAGAGACTGCAAACTAGAGCTGTCCTCTGCCCTAGAACTGAAACCAGGGACTCTGCTCTGCTGCAAGTGCCCATAGCCAGTAGGGTCTCCACCCCTCCACTACCACATTCACCAGGTGCGTGCTAGCTCCTTTTCCCCTGCAGTGGCAGCCCAGGCCAGGATAAGTCTGGTCAGCACAGCTGTACTTCATGTCCCTCAACAGTGGAAGGTTCTTCATTCTTCTCCTACTCAGCCATCAGACCCCCACCCTATCTTTGAGATGAAAGTTTCTAAGGTTGAGGCTGCCTCCCAAACCCAGCCAACCCCAGTGCTTGTTGTTTGTTGATTCTGTGGAGTTGGTCTTGAGGTGTTTGCACTTCACTCAGGCAAAACCTGCAACCCTGAAGGTCAGGTCTTTCCTGGGGAGCTTCTCAAGTTGTCTTAGGAGAATAACTGCTTTACCTTGACTCTTGTTTATTTCTTTTGCTCTATGTTTCCTCTGAGTTGATGCTTTGCCTTTTCATTTTTTGTGGAGGAAATTTGGAGAGTCAAAATTTTCTGACCTACTCCACCATCTTCCCAGAATCCTCTCCCCAAGAATAGAATTGCCAGGGATATGAATGAGCAAAGTTGGGAATTGGAAGAAACAGTAAGAATAATAATCATATTGAAAAATATGAAAATGCAATAAGTTGTCTTTGTACATAGTTGCATAAATGTTGTCTCTCCCATTAGACTATGAGCTCTTTTAAAGCGGGGACTTCTTTTTTCCAAAAATTTTACTTTAGACTCAAATGCCAGAACCCAAATAGAGAATAAAAGAAACAAAAATATATCATAAACTTAAATACAAAGTTAGAAAGAAATAAAAGCATATCATGTGCATAGCAGAGCATAAGAAGATTCAAAATATGTAATAACAAATTTTCATTTCAAGAAAGCCTATGTGATAAATAATACTAGTTTTGTTGAGAATTGTCCAGCTTTTCTTTGCTTCCTTGTGAATTTTCTTTTGTTCTCTGCTGTACACTTTTTTATTTTGTTCTTTTCTCCCCTCCACCCAATCCCCCCCCCCAGAAGGACACAATAAAGTTTAGATATGTTTCTCTATAGCTATATACATATACATACACATACAGACATATATTTTCCCAATCCTATCCTGCTCCTGGCCTTTGTTTATATATACATACATATATATATATGATTATATTTCTTGTTTCCTATCCCTTCTGCCTCCTCTACTTTACTTCTATCCACTATCTTACCTTCTTATGACTTGCTTACCCCCGTCCAAGGATCCCTCCCCTATCCTCCCATTCCCATAAATCTAAACACTCTTCTATACCCCTATTTACCTATTCTCTCACCCTCCCCTCTAAAGATTCTACCTTGCAAAATTGAGAAAGAATTTTTACAACCAATGTCTCTGATAAAGGCCTCATTTCTAAAATATACAGAGAACTGAGTCAAATCTATAAGAATATAAGTCATTCCCCAATTGACAAATGGTTAAAGGATATGAACAGGCAGTTTTCAGAGGAAGAAATTAAAGATACCTATAAGCATATGAAAAAATGCTCTAAATCACTATTGATTAGAGAAATGCAAATCAAAACAGCTCTGAGGTACCACATCTCACCTGTCAGATTGGCTAAGATGACAAAACAGGAAAATGATAAATACTAGAGAGGATGTGGAAAAAGTGGGACACTAATGCATTGTTGGTGGAGTTGTGAACTGATTCAACCATTCTGGAGAGCAATCTGGAACTATGCCCAAAGGGCTATAAATAAGGGCATAGCCTTCGACCCAGCAATACCACTTCTAGGGTTGCATCCTAAAGAGATCATAGAAGTGAAAAAAGGACCCATATGTACAAAATTATTCATAGCAGCTCTTTTGTGGTAGCAAAGAATTAGAAATCAAGGGTATGCCCATCAACTGGGGAAAGGCTAAACAAGTTGTGGTATCTGAATGTAATGGAATACTATTGGGCTATAAGAAATGAGGAGCAGATGGACTTCATAAAAACTCGGAGATACTTATATAAACTGATGTTGATTGAGAAGAGCAGAACCAGGAGAAATGTGTACACAATTACAAACACATCATAAGTGTGATGACTAACTTTGATAGACTTGACTCCTTTCATCAGTGCAAAGTTATAAGATAACTCCAAAAGTCTCATGATGGGAAGAGATATCCACATCCAGAGAAGGAACTACAGAGTCTGAATGCAGGTTGAAGCAAACTACTTGCTCTCTTTTTTGTTTTGTTTTGTTTCTTCTTTCTCACTGTTTATTCCATTGGTTGTAATCCTTCTTTACAACTTGACTGATGTTTAATGTGAAGGTATTTGGAGATCCTATATTTGATTGCATGTTGCCATGGGGGGAAAGGGGCGGAATTTGAAACTCAAGGGAGTGTAAAACTGAATTTCTTATTAGTTGTAAACTAAAAGTAAATAAATAAATTTAAATTTTAAAAAAATTAAAATTTTTTAAAAAAATTCTACCTTGCACCATCTCTGGAGTCAGGAGGACCTGAGTTCAAATCCAGCCTCAGACACTTACCACAAAAAAAACTAGCCATGCGACCTTGGGCAAGTCACTTAACCCCAATTGCCCTATCTCCCCCCCTCCAAAAAAAAGTGCAAAAAATCAAAAGATTCTACCTTGCCCTCCTATGACTTGGCTCCCCTCCCCCATGGATCCCTCCCCTATCCTACCATTCTGACAAATCTAAACACCCTTCTATACCCCTATTTACCTATTCTCTCACCCTTCCCTCTAAAGATTCCTCCCTTGTCCTTTCCCCCCTCCCATGCCCCCACCATTTTGTTTCTTCTGAAATTAGAAGACTATTACACTTTTCTAAATATATATATATAGTTCCATCTTATTCCCAATGATAGCAGGTTTCCAGAACTACCAGTCCCCCTCCCCCCATCTGATTCCTCTGTATCAATTCTCCCTTTTGCACCTCAAATAATTACTCTTTTAAGCTATTCCTGAATGGTTTTGCTTTTTAAATTCATATCATTCTCAGGTTTACCCTAATCTTTCTTATAAACTTCTCAATTATTGATAAGAATCTTAGATGTCCATTTTACATATATAAAAAGTAAACATTCATTCCTTATGGGTCCCTTATGTTCAGTCTTTGTTACATACCTTATATTTCTCTTGGTTCTTATATGTTGAATCTTCTATTAAATTCAGGATTTTTTTTGACAAACTCTTGGAAGTCTGAGAATTCATCAGATGTCCTTTTTTCTCATTCAAGATAATATTTAACTTTGCAGGGTATGATATTTTTGGCTGGAGTCCCAGTTCTTTTGCTCTTCTATATGTTGTGTTCCAAGACCTACAGTTCTTTAATGTCTCTGCTGTTAGGTCTTGTTTAATTCTAATTGTGGCACCATCACATTTAAATTTCTTTAATCTTGATGCTTTTAATATTTTTTTTCTTGAGCTGGGGGTTTCAGAATTTGACTATGATATTCTTATGAGTTTACCTCATAGCATCTCTTTTAAGTGGTGATAGGTAGACTTTTTTTCTATTTCTTCTTTCCCTCCTTGTTCTAGTACTTCAGGACAATTTTCTTTGATTATTTCTTATAATATTGTATCAAGATTCTTTTTTTTAATCATAATTTTTTGTTAGTCCAATTATTTTTAAATTTTCTCTTCTTGTTCTATTCTCCAAATCTGTTGTTTTTCTTATAAGATGCTTCACTTTCTCTTCTATTTTTTCATTATTCATATTTTGCTTAATCATTTTTTGGTCTCTTATAATTTCACTGGCTTCAATCTGCCCAATTCTAATTTTCAAGGTCTCATTTTCTTCCTTAAGATTCTGAATCTCATTTTCTAATTGGTTAACTTTCCTTTCATATCCTTCGTGTTTTTCTTGGATTATTCTTATTTTCTTTTTTAGTTTTTCCTCCATCTCTATCATTTGATTTTTGAAGTCTTTTTTAAGATCTTCTATGAATTTTTTTTGGGTAGGTGATCATTTAATGTTGTTCTTTGGGGGTTTATTTACTTCAATATCCTCCTCTGATGATTAACTCTGGTCATCTCTCTTTCCATAATAGATTTCTAGAGTTAGATTCTTTCTTCTTGCCTGTGCATTTTTTTTTGTGGTGATATCCTAATTATTTATAGTCACCTCAAGCCCTGGGATGTGGGAAATGGTGCCTCTTGCCTCAGATCTTTAGTTTTTCCCTTTAGCCTGAAACCAAAGTCAAACCTCCAGCCCGCTGTAAGTGCCTGCCACCAGGGGTTTTCTGCCCCACTGCTTCTGCACTCACCGATGCTGGTTCCTTCTCACCCCCACCACTCCCCATAGCACAACTGGGTCTGGCATTCCTGGTAAGCAGGGGTTCCCTCGATCTTCCTGGGCTCAGATGCCCTACTCCCCTCACTATATCGAGGTAAAAGTTAAGGTGGCTGGGGCTTAGGTAGCCTCTCAAACCAGCTAACCCTAGGGCTTATTGTTTGTTGTTTAAGAGGCTAGCCACTTGTTTTTAAAACAGAACCTAACCTAGAGGTGTTTACTCTTCACCTGAAGACTTTTCTTCTGAACTCAAATTGTCAGGGGAGGACCCTGGTTATGCCCCTGTTTTTATTTATCTCCACCCACACTTTGTTTGCCTTAAGGTGCTATTTTAACTCTGTGGGGAAGAATCTTGAGAGCTTGAAATTTTCTGACCTACTCCATCATCTTCCTAGAATCCTCTCTCCAAATTTTTAAATTTTTGCCTTTGTATCCCCAGAACTTAGCACAGTGTTTAGCACAACATTGGAAGCAGACTTGATTTTGAGTGAGCCTGAAGGTGATCTTATGTCCTAATATTATGTCCTTATGTCCCAATTCAACTATAAAAATCATTAATTTTATTCACCTGTGCAACAGTTCACAGAATAGTAAATATAAAAGATTTATCCTAGTCTGCAGAGGCAGTAAAGCTAAGTAATATAATACATAGAGAGCTGGCTTGGAGTCGAGAAGATGAGTTTAAATCCTTCAGTAGACACTAATTATGTGACCCTAGATAAGTCATTTAGACTCTCTAGGACTCCATTTCCTTACCTATGAAATGAGAAAATTGGACCTGATGTCCTCAGTGGCCCTTTCTGGCTCTAAATCTCTGAGCCTATGCCTTGACTTTGTACATTTCTTTATGAAGTCTATCCAAAAAAAAAAAAAAAAGACAATAAGAATGGACTCAATAGCTGTTATCATCATTCTCCTCCAAGTCCAAACAATCATTCATATCATGAGGCAAGAACAGAGGCAAAGTAAGGGCTCTTCAGCCAGACTGATACATAGTAGAAACCGCACTCACTGAGACTGTTCACTAGTTTTGAAGGCCTGACCAGAACCCTGAAATGTTAGCTAATTCAGCTTTGTATCCTCAGCGCTTAGAACAGTGTCTAGTTCAATACAGGCACATACTAATGCTTTTTGACTTGATTTGATTTGCCTATAAGTGAGCCTACATGAGGGGATCTTGTGGTGATTGAGTTGAAACTAATCCAACGAATCTAAGAAAAAGACAAGATGGCATAGAGTTGTGGGTTGACCCAACTCAAAACCATCTTGAAGATGAACTTACATGGAGAATAGTGTAACAAATAGGGTTCTTTGTCAAGCGTGACCAAATGAAGTCAAGACACACTGGAATAAATGAGAAATGACGAGAGCACCATACCTGTTAGACATGCTTCAGTGCAGATAGTGCTGATCGATAAAATGGGCAAACCAAGAACATCCGCAAATTGGCCTGAAGACATGAATATTTTCATTATGTGCCAGCACTGTATCACAACAAAATTGGGAACAGATCTTGTCAGTTTTAGACAAGGGCTTATATTGCTTTTTTGTTAACATTACCTTAACTCTATCCAAGTCACATAATAGCCTACTGCCAAATAGTACAGGGTAACTATAAAATAAAATTTAAAAACCATCCCTAAGCCTCGATTAGATGAAATAATGTAAGAGATGAAATCAAGAAGTTACAAAAATCTAAAGAGGGAAGACTTGAAGAGCCTAAAGTCATTGAAAATCTTCACTTAATGCAAACTCCAGAAATTGCAAAACCACCCTTATACTGGGATTCTGGAAACTTCTTTTTGAGTTGATGGCATGAACCCAATGAACAGATCAATTAGCCCAAAAGATAGCATTTCAAAAAAGCTAGGATCTGCTATAACCATCATGAATAAATGCTTTTCCCTATAGTATTTGGCAGAGTTTAAAAACATTTCAGTATCTGTACATGGTAGCAAATTCAGCACCATTGCCACAGCAAAAACCATAATGGAAAGTCTGAGCCACCTACATATACCCACACTTATTTTCAAGAATCAAATAGCATCATGATAGAAGCAACTTGACACATAGGAATCATAAATTTAAAGGTAGAAGAGATCTTAGAGACTGAGGCTAGTTTCTTCACTTTACAGATGAGGGAACTGAAGTCAAGAGAGGTTAAGTGACTTGCCCAGGGTCACATGTCTAGTAACTATCTGAGGAAGTATTTGAAAATCTGATGAAAGGCACCCAAAGATTATAGCAATATCAAGCCGGTACCCATGATTTTTAAAAAGAAAAAAAAAACTTGAATGCCATATTGTCTAATTAAAGACAATGGAAAACAAGTGTGAGAAAAATATTCCAAAAATAAAGCTATTATAATTTTTAAAATTAATTTAACTTAATCTTTAATTATCAGTTGGAAGGAAAAGTCAGAAGTTTAATGCAACATAAGGAGTCAAAGCAGGGTATGCAAAAAATATACAATTCAACATAAATCTAGGCCATTTACTCCAGCAATTTGGTAGGCAGAGAAATCAAGAGGTGAGAGAGAGACCCCACAGGAGGGGGATATGGAAAATTTCTGTTCTCTAAGTGAGAAGTCCACTACAATGAAAACTTAGGTTAGAGCAAATGAGAAGAGGAAAGCATATGTACCATTAATATGATGAATAATGGAATAGTAAGGTAAAAGGCTGTGATTGCAATTCCTGACACTCTTGATTCTCAGCAAAACTGAACTGTCTAATAAGACTGGCAGATATCTGTAATCATTAGCTTAAAAGCTCCACAATAGTTTAGAAATTACTATCAAAGAATTTCACCAATTTCCTTCTCAGATGCAAAACTGATCTCACCTTTCTTTTTTTTATTATTTTTGCTTTTTGGAGGGCAATTGGGGTTAAGTGACTTGCCCAGGGTCACACAGCTAGGTTTTTGTGTGTGTCTGTGTGTGTTGTGTCTGAGGCCAAATTTGAACTCAGGTCCTCCTGAATCCAGGACCAGTGCTCTATTTACTGCGCCCCCTATTCGCCACTGATCTCACCTTTCTTAACAGAATACCTTACCTATCAATTACCAAAAGATGAGAACAGAACTGACACTACCTAAATAAAAGCCAATTATTGAATTATTGCATTTAGGGATTGATTAAGGGGGAAAAAAACATTTATTAACTGCTTATTACATGCTAGACACAATGCTAAGAGCTGGGTTACAATTTTTTAAAAAAGAGTCCATCCTTTCAAGGGTCACCTTTTAATAAGTGAAAACAAAAAAATTAAAGTAATCATTACTAGGGAAAGGACTTTTTGTCTGCTAGGGAGTTGAGTGGGAGTCACCAGAGATAGGTAACTTATATGCAAGACAATCAACTGATAAACCCTTCACAGAACTAATGGTATTTCTGTGCTCAGAGAAAGAATAAAAAATGTGTATGTTATGGGGGAGATGAGGGAGAAATTTCATTTTATCCCCTCCTGCTTCTATGCATTTGTGCACACCTCCTGCATACCTGGAATTGACATCTTTCTCCTCCATTAAAAACAAGGTTAAGCTTCTACCTTACCCATGAACCCATCCCTAAGTCCTTTAGCAAGAAGAGATCTTTCCCTCCTTGAATCTCTCAGAACACTCATTTCCCTATTCTCATAATAATTCTCTGAAGTTTATTATAGTCTTTTAAACACATTTATCTCCCCTCTTCTCATATTATAAGCTCCTTGAAGGCAAAGGTTATCTTTTCCTTTCCTCTCCTTTCTTTTTCTCTCTTTTCCTTTCCTTTCCTTTTTATACTTTCAGCATTTTACATGGAAGATGCTTAAATAAATGTTTGTTGGGTTTAATTGAATTGTAAACTACTTTTCTCTGAACTTTTTCTTCTGATCTTATCCCATTACTAGTCTATAAGCTCCATGAATGTAGGGATCATATTTTATCTACATTTTTTTTCCTGACCTAGCCCCAAACACAGAACTGTATACATAGTAAGTACTTAATACAGGTGCACCAAATTAGATTGAGTTGAAGTGAATTAAATTATTCCTGTGTTCACAATGCACTTTGGGATCCTGTTAAACAACACTACACTACTGTCCACTACAACTCAGGCCACTTTGATATAAATATCCCTCCCTATACCTGAGTTTTTGTCCTATAGTCTTCCTTTGTTCCTTTGTTTCTTTTTCCTTTTTCTTTCTACTCTTATTTCCTTCCTTTCTCTCTTTTTTCTTTCTTTCCTTTCTTCTTTCTTTTTTTCCTTTTCTTTTCTTCTAAAATTTACATTTTATTTTGAAAAGTTAAGCTCTAATCAACATCATGGAATTTGTGACTAAGTTTTGCTACTGTTGATTATTTTTTTTAAACTTAAAAGGGAATTGATCACAGTTCCAAATGTGGTAAAGCAAGCACATTATCATAGAATTTATTGAACTAGTATGAGTTTTAATTAAGTATGACTTTTCAACCAAACAAATATTTCCCACTCTCTGGGGCCCCAAGGCCTATTTCCATAAGGTGGCCAACCCTTCAGTTCCAATGCCTGGCTCCATAGAAAGGCTCCATCAAGCCACACATTGCCTAGTCAGACAGGGCACCAGAACCATTTACATCTCCCACCAGGCAGATCATCAGCTGTGGCAACATTGATTGCATTTTCCAATGAAGCCAAGATATAGGCTATTCTGCTCTCAGCTCTCTTTCAGCCAAAAGAATTTAGGGGGAGCCATCTGGTTCTAATGATATGGAACTCAAACACTCGATTTTCTTTTTACTGTGTTCAAAACAATAACATCTTTTGACATATTTACTTTTGACCTGCTTTAAGAAAATATGCCCACTCCATTAAGGAAAACAAGTGTGCATTTCAGAGGGCCCAATCTCTCAACCCTGAAGATTCCTAAAATGTTTAAGATTGAAAATGACAGCTGGCTTTCCCCCCAAGAGAGCTCAGGGAAAACAATAAAGAATACTATCCTTTTTAGTGAACATACTTAGTGAGTCGATTCTGTGTGGGAGGTGACAACAGCACCTAACCATGAAGAGAGAAGACAGGAAATATGTGGGTACCTTCTAAGAGCAATTCCAACTTTAAAATCATTTTATTGACACATTTTGTTTTTATACAACCACTTCCCAATATTCCCTTTGTCACCAGCATATTACCATCGCTAATGTAAAAGAAAAAAAATCAACTAATCAACTGAGAGAGTATATAGCATTTTGCATGTTTTTTGCATCCAATTAGTCAATCAATAAGCAATTACTTACCACCTATTTTGTGCCAGCCAATGGTCACCAGCATCGTGAATACTAACACAAAAACAAATAGTCCCTGCCCTCAAGGAGCTTATATTCTATCAAGGGAAAGAATATACAAAATTTAAGCAAAACTAGAACGAATACAACATAACACATGCAACAAATAAATACAACATAATTTGGGGAGAGAGGAAGGCACCGATAGGGGGATCAGGAAAAGCCTCATATGGAAGATGATCTTTGAGCTGAACTTTGAGGTAAACCAGTGTGATAAGAAAATTTCTGGCTCAACTTTATTACTGCCATTTACTAAAGATGAAAAGCTCACAAAACTAGTTAGAACCTGACAAACCAAGCTGAGACATCAATTATAGCCCCTGTGTTAGCTGGCTAGTTTTTGCTCTCTGTCTCCAAATGTAGTTTGGGATATCAGTTATAGCTCTGTTATCTATTGGCAGGTATCCTGTTTTACCTGATTCAGATCTTCCTTTCTGCCTTCTGTTCTTTGGTCTGTGAATCATCATCTTCCTTTATTTATTCTTTGAAATTCCATTGTACCCATCCTATTTATATAACCAAAACCTATACAAAGATGCCGAAACTGCTGCTCAAGGTTCAGTAATTTTTGTATAAAGTGAGCCTAGATGCTGAACATAATAAGCTGTTTTTAATCCTATCTTTACACTGTTGATTATATAATTGCTAGCAGTAGCATCAAGGAATTTTTATTTTTTGCTTTTTGGAGGGCAATTGGGGTTAAGTGATTTGCCCAACATCACACGGCTAGTTTTTGTGTTAAGTGTCTGAGGCCGGATTTGAACTCAGGTTCTCCTGACTCCAGGGCCGGTGCCCTATTCACTGTGCCACCTAGCCACCCCTGTATCAAGGAATTTTGAGACAATTTTTGTCACAGCAGAGATTCTAAGAGGACAAGATGAGGTGGAAATGTATTCCAGGCATGAGGGGGATACCATCAAGGTTGATATGACTGTACAGTAGTTCATTAAGGGGAGTCATGTATAATAGGGTCAAAAAGATAGGTTGGCGCTAAAGTGTGTCTTAAAAGTTAAACAAACAAAAAATTAAAGAAAGATAAAGTATAATTATCAAGAAAGAGCTAATTAATGAAATCAATTCTGTCATGTTTATAGGCTATTTTGGAGGGAACTTGTTTTTGTTTTTTGAAAGGAGGGATTTAATTATGGTGTAAAATAAAAGACAAAGAGGAATCATCAGGAGCCTAAAGATTTAAGGGGAACTAAAAGAATCAGTAGACATGACAGAGGAAGAAATTAATAAATACTTAATGGAGCAAATCTAGATAAAAATAGTTAACATACATAAAGTTCTTTTCAAACCTTAAAGGTGTATATAAATACTAGGTATTATTATTTAAATAAGTGAACAAATAAATTTAATAGGAAGAAATAACAAAGTGAGAGGTTATATAAATGGGTAGGAGGGATTAAGCTACAGAAAAGACAGGAAATACATGCCTTCTAAGTCTGTAGTTAACCTGTGAAAGAAAGAAAATGGCATTCTCTCAATAAGATTTGGAGCTTTGGGAGAACATAGTAAAGACAGGGAAGGGAAAGAGGTGAACAGAAAAAATCAAAGTAAGGTTCTCTCTTAGGAAGGGGAAAGGGAAAGATGTTACCACAGAACATTTCCCTGCGAGAGAATGTGTACATTTTCATTAAAAGAAGAGATTTTTTAATTGAGTTTCTTCTGGTGGGAATTTGCACATTAGAAAGTGAAGAAAAATGACAAGGAGGAAAAGCAAAGGAAAACTTATTAGGAACCATTATAACAAATTTGTTCACTTTCTCTAAAAAAGTGATATGCCTTTGTGAGCCATATCAGAGAGGAAAATGGTATAATATTGGTTCAAGCAATAATATAGATATATGACAGAATAATAATAAATTTGATACTTCAGGATTTTTATTCTCATGAGGAATAAAGATAATAAAGGAAGGACAAGTAATAAATCAGGAGCACAAATCAGAGAATAAAATCCAGAATATACTAGAAGGGAAAAAGTAATAGGGAGAAAAGCAAAGGATTTTTTTTTTTAAGAAATTGGTACAGAAAAAGAATGTCATTTAAAATAAAAGCTTAGAGGGGATATTTAAACACTTTCACTTAATTTTGAGGCAATATTTTCATACTTCCACTTATTTAGGCAAGGGAAGAGAAGGGACAAAAGAGAAGTAGAATTTGGCAAAAAAAAAATTTTTAACAGAAAGAGAAATTAAAAAATTAAGTCTATTCAAAGAATGTAAAATAGGCCACAGAAATGGAAGTAGGGGGGAGAGACTGTGGAAATAGACTAGTATTAAAGATTAATAAAAAAAAACTAATCACAGGGAAAAAGTACTGACTTCAAAGAGGAAATGGATGAAGATGTAAATAAAAGAAATAGTTAAGGGAAATATTTTTTTAAATCAACAATTGTCATTTAAATGTGAATGGGTTAAACAATTCAGTAAAATGAAAGAGGATGGCAGAGTGGCTTTAAAAAAATAAAATCCAAAATCTATAATATACAAGAAACACATCTAAAAATAAATAAACATACAACATGATCATTAAAAGCTAAAACAATATTTACTGCACATCTACTGATTCCAAAAAATTAGGTACTGCAATTATGTTATCAAACAAAGCAAAAAAGTAATAATACCAAAAGACACATAGGAAAATCACATAGTGTTTAAAGGTATCATGTGCAGTAAATCAAAGTCAATATATAAACTAAATAGTATAGTATCTAAAGTCATAAAGGAAAAGTTCACTAAATTGCTAAAAAAAAAAGCATAGATAGCAACACAACAATTTAAATGTTCCTCTCTCTGAACTGACAAATTTAATAGAAAAATAAGCAAAAAAAGAAAATATAGAACCAAACAAACTGTTGGAAAATTTAGACCTGAAAGACTTACAACATTTTTTGAATGTCAACAAAGAAGAGTAAGGATCTCAAAGGATTTATCAGTGGAACAGCTGTTATCTCAGTTTCCACCAAGATGAAAAGATTATTTCTGGGTTCCGTGACATATTGTGCTTGTCATACAAGGAGTAGTCTAACAAAATACAAAGAGTCTTATTACCAGTATCAGAATATCTTCAGCCACAGAAACTCATGAAGTTCAACTGTAGCATGGAATCATAGGGATCTTGTTATTATCCTTCATCCTGTTTTCAAAAAGGATTAATGACATTACAGAGTAATGTCTTAACTTGAACATAAATTGTATTTAACTGAGGCAAAGTTGTAAAGTCATCAACCTCACTCTGTCCTCCAGAGTCATCAAAGTCCAGTGCCCAGACATAAGTCAAGACAACTGGCAATGACCTGGAACGTAGTGGGTGACCTCTACCTTTCTAAATTGAGGTCTTTCCCAGATTGGTTGGGATCTACTGAGGTGGAGGGAAGATCTCTGCCAATGAAATCATATAATGCTTGAAACATTCACATTGCTTAAACTGAAAGGAAAAACAAGGTTCATCTTGTCCAATAATCTCTTTTCACAGAAAACTAGATCATAGGGGAGGAATTATCCAAGGTCACATGATTAGTTAGTGGCAAGATTATAACAATTTTGAAAAGGTGAACAGGTTTTGAAAGATACAACTGCCTAGATGGTAGATGTTGAGTTGTGTAATCTGGATGTTATAGAAAAGGAAACACATTAATTGAGGCTTATGAGATATGTTTTGGGGGAGAGAATATAGACTTATAGCATACCTTGTACTCAGACTAATTATTGTAACATAACCTATGAAAGAAAGAAAATTGCATTCTCTCAATAAGAGTTGGAGCTTTGGGAGAAGAATATGATAAAGTCAGGGAAGGGAAAGAGTTGAATATTGTGAGGGAAACTTAGGTGCTACACTAAAAAGAGGGAAGTTGGGGGAGAAGGAAATTTGTTGTTATTTCCATTTACACTAATTGCTATCATTGTATATGTTGTTTTCCTGGTTCTGCTTATTTCACTTTGTATCAATTCATATAATTCTTCCTATGTTCCTTTCTATTCATCATATTCATCATTCCTTACAGCACAGTAATATTTCATTACATTCGTGTGCCACAACTGATTTAGCCATTTGTCAATCATTTTGTTTCCATTTTTTTTTGCTACTATAAAAAGCACTAACAAATATTTAGTGCATATGGGACCTTCCTTTTTATCACTGACTTCCTTCAGGTATATATGTAGCAATGGAATCTCTGGGTCAAAGAGCATAGACATTTTTGTCACTCAAATGTGTTTTTTAATTTAACATTGGGGAAGAAGAGCAGTATAATCTGATAGAAAGTGTATAAAATTTAGAGTCAGAAGATGTGGGGTTGAAGTCCTGGCTCCAACAACAAAACAATTCAAAAAGAATGCCGTAAAATCAAAATGACCCAACTTGACCTCAAAGAAGATAAAAGAGAACGTATCATCTTAGCTTCTTTGCAGAAATGGTATACAATGAGTGTGAAACACTACAAATAGCATCAGACTTTTTGATATTTTAATTTTGTTGATGTATCTTTTTTTTTCCTTTTGGTTAAAAAAGATGGCTCTTGGAGGGATGAAGGGCAATAATACTATGGGAAATATAGGTGATATAACAAACAAGAAAAAGCTAAAATTAAAATTCCATCAAAATATCCTATGCCACACTTTGCTCATCACTTTTAGAAAGAAATCTCAGTCTCTGAGCCAAACATGACAGTTGATCTACAGCAGGAGTTCTTAACTTTTTTTGTATCATAGTTGTATTTGGCAGTCTGGTGAATCCCTTCTCAGAATCATGTTTTTTTCTGCATTCAAAATTTAAAGAAATAGAAAATTGTAGCTAAAGACTATTGAAAATAAAGATATAATTACCTATGAATTCAGACTCCCTGAAATCTATCCACAGACCCTTTGGGGAATGGAGGTAACAGGTCCATGGAGTCCTGCTCTAGTGGATTCAGAAGCCCTCATATTATTCTCCTTAATGGATATGTCCTGCTGGCTGCCTGTACTCTGGAGGGTACTTGAGCTCAACCTTACATGGCCCGAAAGTTCTGGTTTCCCATAGAGATATCTTGGCAGTAGCAACATGTCTGAAGCAAATATGATTATGGCATGATATCAGAAAATATGAAACAACGAAGCAGCTGAGATTTGAGACTCTAGGAATATGCAACTATCTTTGAAAAGGCAAACAGAAGAAATGCCAAGTTTTGAAAAATGCAACTCCTTGAATGATATATATATATATATATATTGAACCTGAGCATTAGAAGGGGCTCCAGAAGTCACTTAGTACCAATATTGAAATCAGGAAATCCCTCAATAGCAGCCTTGAGGAGTGGGCACTGAGGTGCTATTGCAGGATGTCCAAAGATGGAGGATTTATTACATATCAAGGCAGCGCCTTCCATTTGTCGTTATTGTTGAAGAAGATGATGTTATAAATTCAATAACCATCTTGAAGAAAAAATTAAAATAAGCTTTTATTCTGTGTTCCCTTTCAGGTCAGTCTGAAGTTCTGCTACCTATTGCTTCACTTATTTTTTCCTCCTTACTTTCTTTACACACACACAAATGTGTGTGTATTTGTGTTTGTGTGTGTGTGTGGTATCAATGGACATTCAGTTCATACTAATAATTGAACTCTATATAATATCTTATAGCTCGTTCTTTATTTTCTTATATGTTTCATATTTATTGTTTTGTTTACCTTGCATTCTATTCACCTACCAAAATTTATTCATTCATTCTCAAATTGTGGGACATATAGCTTCTTTTTTTTTCTTGTTTTTCCTACTACAGATAGAGGACTATGGATATTCTCTACTTTATGATGTCTTGAATATAACTTGCAAATGGAATAACTGGGTCAAAAATATTACTTTTATGACTTGGGGCATATTGCCAAATTGCTCCCCAAAACGTTGGCACAATTTTGTCCTGATTATACATTTGACTCTTTGATTTATTATTCCTGGATTGTTAAGCCTAAATTTGATTTTAAAGCTTCCCAGTCTTTTCTGGGATAGAATCTTGATCCATATGGAGATAATTAAGTTGGATTGTCCAAAATACCACATTCTATACCCAAATTACATTTGATGAGAGTTGAATAAGATGTTTTTTATATAGGTCTTTTATAGGTCTTGATACACAAATGACCAGATATTTGAGACATTTTGTTGTTACCTTATAGCAGAACTTTTCAAGTTCAGCAGAACTTTGGGGCTTATTCTACTATGGAAGAGAATTGGGGAGAGACACTTTCAGGGAATGTGGGACAAAGTGATAACTAAAATTATTGAATATTTTTAGTAGAATAAATATATCTGGCATAAGTATACCTCCTTTTTTTTAATCAATGCAAATAAAGTCAAATGAAAGTCAACAAAATGAGACTAACAATGAATCTTCTCCATCTGACAATGAATACAACATAGTATGTGCACATGAGGTTGAATCTAAGTCAGTATGGGCCCAATCTACCACTATTCCTCTCAGAGTATGCCAATGACACAGATGCCTTGTGTTGCCATGCTTAAGTGGAATGTTTTAAAAACAATTTTCTTAAGATAGAATTGTAATACCAAAAACCCATCAAAGATAAATGGCATAAAATAGAACAAATAGTCATTATTCCAAAATACTTCCTCCTATGCTTTCTAACTCCTTGCAATTAGGGAAGTAGGACTAAGAATCTTGGGTCTTTGAAAAAGTGACTCTAACAGAGCCACTCTCAATCTAGTGAGAAAAAGGAAGATGTGGCAGCTCTTGTCAAAAATGACCACCAAATGTGCTATATCTTGAGCCAGTAGTGTTTTTTGATGGGAAAGGAATTTGTCCATAGTGTCCTGAAGGTACAACATTCCTTGTGATAAGCAAGAGGTCTATTGTCATGAAGATGCATTGAGTCCTCAGGCTTAGTGTTTGCAACAGTGAAAAAGTCTCACTGCTCAATCCTGAATCTGCTGCATTAGTCATTAAGCCTAGCATAGGAAGAAACAGGAAATAATCAGTAACAAAAAACCCCAAAAACATGGTACAAAATTCATAACATGGCCACTGTAGTGGAACCCATTCTTCCTTTTCTCCACTCCTCTGTTATTTTCTGTTGTTTTCTTAAATTTTGCATTTTAGCACCTGCCCTCCAGTCAGGGGTTATGAGGTATTGGTTCTGGGAGTCCCCTCCACCTCTCCTTGAGTCCTTGAGGTACAAGCTCTAGAACTCTGATTAAATTGTCTCATTTGATGAGGCATTTGCATGAGGCAAGTCTGTTACTAGACTTCCCACCCTCTGTTATTTGGCTTTCCACCCTTGAGCCTATCAAAGTGTTGATCCACTCTTGAACTGGCCATTGTCTGTGGTCTCCAGGTGACCTCCAGGGACTTCCCACCCTTAATCACTCATTGACCTGATTAACTCCTCCTGAAGACCCTCCCCAAATTCCTCCTCTAGACCACCCCTAGATTCCTCCCACAGCCTTCTGTATATAAGACCCCATCTTGTCTCCATGTTTGTGAGAGCCCATAGAATAGTGAGAGCACCATAGAATGACCTAGCATGGACTTACTCTGTGTCTAATGCAAGCGAACTTTTAATAAACTTTACTTTTCTTTGGCTGAGAAGACTTGAGTCCAAATCATTTGGCAAAACCCTAAATGTTGGTATTTTGGGTTCTCCAGAGCAACCCTAATCCTCTTCATGGGTAACCTCTTCAAGGAGGACCTAAGTTCAAATCTTGCCTCAGACACTTAACACTAGCTGTGTGACCTTGGGTAAGTCATTTAATCCCAACTGCCCTGCCTTCCCCCCTCCAAAAGACAAAAAAAAATAATTTTTGCATTTTTTGCATCTTGAATCTCCTTAAATTGGGTTCATACCAGTCTGATGGGGTACCTGGGGTCTAGATCAATTTGTGAAACCAACTTGTAAAACCAGTCTGTTCAATTGTAACTGCAATTTGTCCTTTCCCACCCTTGAGATCTGCCCCTTCTCCCTATCCCACACTCCACCTAGGCAACACCCTGTGACCCCTTTGTTCTTACTTAATTTCTTCATTTCTTCTGGGCCTGGCCCACACCCTCCTTTATCCTTGCCTTTTGTCTCCTTCACCTGGCCCAAATCTTATCTAAACTATCTATTCACATGCTCCTCTTGGTCAGCTCTGACCTTTGTCTGTGCACTGAGGCCCCTCCCGTCTGGTCAGCCCTCACAATGGCAGCCCTACCCTTTAAAGGTAAAAGCATGTACCATTTTCACTCAGCAGGTCCCCTAAAGGACTCTTGCCTGCTTCTCATGGAAGAGTAACAATAAACTTCTGCAACTCTCACTCCAATTAAGCCTGAGACCTTGAATTCTTTCCAGACTATATTGCAGGTTTTCTAGTCTTAGATAAGATCAGAATTCCTGCTGAACATATTGGGATCCTGTCCGCCATCAAGTCCAGCTGTCCAATTCCTTGACATGTGAACATTTAAGTTGTGCAAGAACTATTGAAAAGCCATATATTACAACCATTTGAGATACCATGTTATTGAGGTCAGGCAACCATAAAATGTAGAGATCAGGGATTAGGGGTGCTTGAGACCCCAAAATACCAACACACTGGGTCCTGCCAAATGAATTTGGCTTAAGTTTTCTCTCAGCCAAAGAAAAGCTAAGTTTATTAAAAATTCGCCAGAATGGGTAGACTTTTCAGGAGCCTTGCTATCTGTGACACTTGTACTGGACAAGCAGGACAGAATCATCTGACACAGAATGAGTCTGTTAGGTAATTCTCCAGTCCTTGTCATGGAGGCAATATGGATCTTATATACAGGAAGGTTGTGAGAGGAATCTAGGGGTGGTCTAGAGCAGGAGTTTTTTTTGGGGGGGGTTGGTTTTCTGGAGGAGGCAAATGAGGTCAGACTCCAGTAATGAGAGATTAAGGGTGGGAAGTAGCTGGAGGCTCCTGGAGATGACAGACAAGGGGTATAGATATTTTTGGAGGATCAAGGGTGGGGCTAGCTGGACATTGGAGGGCTAGGCTAGTAAAAGAGATTTGGGTTGAGCTATAATGAAAAGCTTATGGCCTCAGGCAAATGCCTCCTGTGGGAAGATTCCAGGAGAGCTCAAGGGGGTTCCCAGAGCCTGTACCTCATCAATGTTATACCCACCAAATTAGCAAAATCAATAAAATTCAATGCTAGAATGACTGTGGGAAAACACTGACACTGAAACACTATTGGCAGAATTGCAAATTAGGTTTGTATTTTTAAAACAGTATGGTACTTTAAGAACCTTTCTGAGACATTTTTTCCAAGCTTACACTTACACAGGTAGATGTGGTCCTTAGAAGGACAGTTGCTATCTTAGATTCTAGGGAAAACCTTTGAGGTCATTATAGTCTTAACATTATATAGCTCACAAGTCCCCAATGATATACTTCCCATTAATAATCAACTAGTAGACTCAATTTGCTTTTAGCAAAGGAATTTACTCAAATAACATAGCAGAGCAGTAGTTAAAATCATTCCCCCCAAAACCTTGGGGCATATTTTCCCCAAAATACAATCAGATTCTGATGGGGTACAGGCTCTGGGAAACCCCTAGAACTCTGATAGAATCTTCCCACTTGATGAGGCATTTGCCTGAGGTCATAAACCTTTCTTTATTGTTGGATCCAAATCTGTTACTCCTAACCCAGCCTAGCCCTCCAGGTAGACTTCAGCTACTTCCCATCCTTAAGTCCATTCCTGGAGTCTGACATCAGTCCTGGGATCAAGATCCTCCTTAAACTCCTCCTCAAGACCCTCCCCAAACCCTTCCTCTAGACCACCTCTAGATCCCTCCCACAGTCTTTCTGTATATAAGATTCATCTTGCCTCCATGAAGGCCCTGAGATTCAGTCTAGGGCAGACTCAATCTGTGTCAGGTTATTCTGGCCTGCTTGTGAACACAAGCATCACAAATACTTAGACTTCTTAAGAGTCTACTCATTCTGGCAACTCTTTAATAAACTTTGTTTTACTTTGGCTGAGAGAATGCTTGAGTTGAATCCATTAGGCAGGACCTAGCATGTTGGTATTTTGGGGTCTCAAGCACTCCTAAAGCCCAAACTTCAACATTTACATGGAGTGGGAAGGAATTAACAAAATATTAAAATAATAGCACAGCACAAATACAGGCAGCACATGTGTCAACTCCCCACTCTGGACCTACAGGGCCTAAATGTACTGTCTGTACTCTCTGCAGAGTTCCCAATGAAGTCCAATATGAAACAGCATTTTTGGTGTACAAATCACTCTGTTACTTGTCTGGTTGGTTCCTCATAGAGCATAGCATCTCTATTAGGTATTCTATTTGTTGAACTCCCTTGGTTTATTCTTTAATGTGTTTCTGCAATCTTTATCATCTCCAACCTTAAGCTTGCCTGGGTGCTATTGTGCTCTTTTAAAGTGGGCAAAGACCCTTAGCCTAAGACAGGCAAAGGTCTCTAACGTTCTGTTCACTTAGGGCATTGGCTATGAGATTTGTTACTTCCCAGGCAAGAGGTGGGAGACATAACCTCTTCTTTTTAACTGCTCTATCTGGTTCAGAGATGCTTTGCCTCAGTGAGCCACTACACCTTAATTTAGGTTGATCATTCAGTATATCTTCCAAATCTTTTACTATGCAAATGAGCATCAGGAGAAAATAGACTAATCATAAATCTTATCATAAACAATTGACTTACTTAGAAATCTCAGATCCTCAAAAGATGGGAAATGCTTTAATTACTCTTAAAAAGACATTACTTTCATATCTTAGTGTCTGTCTTTGCTCTTCACAACTTAAACTCTGATGAAGGATTTTATAATAATGGGTACAAAAGAAATTTAAAAAAAAACATCCATGTCGTCTTGCCCACTAGTCCTACAATTGGAATTATAATCAAGGAGGCCCAATATGGCGGCATGTACAAAAACACCCCTAGTTGCACTCTTCGCGATAGAAAATAAGTTAGAACTAAAAGGGTACCCCCAAACTAGGGAATAGCTAAACAAATAATGACAAATAAATATGATAAAATATTATTGTTCTACTCTTTATAATAGCAAAAAATTTGGAACCAAGCAAGGTACCCCAGCTAGAGAATAGCTAAACAAATGATTGCAAATGAATGTAATAGAACATAATTGTTCAGTAAGAAATGACAAAATCAAAGAATACAAAGAAATAATGGAAGACCTATGAAGTGATGAAGGATGAAGAAAACAGAATCCAAAGAGCAAGATGCCTTCAGACTACAACCACAGAAAGAAAGACAGTGAAAACAGCAATAAGTCCACATTAAATACACAGAAAAGAAGTCCAGCATCCCAGGAATAAACAACATAATTTTGTTACCACACTATTAAAGCTGATATTGACTTTTTCTTTTGTAAGTTCTAAAAAGAAAAAAATATGAAAAAGAAAATACATGAGCATGTGCACAATATCTTTTTCCATTTCATTTGTTTTTTTTCCTTATTTTTTTCTTTTTCACCCTTCTTTATTTACATGAATATTTTTATCAGTTGAAAGGAGTTATAATAAAGGTTATTGACTGGCATAAGAGCCCACATTTAGCCAATGTGTTTCATGAAATGTTCATTGAATGTGTCAGCCTTGAGCTCCGCCCCCCCAAGTAGAGATTGTTACCTTTTGTTAGTAACTTCCATGCAGGGACATCCAGGCAGCAACAGCTTTCACAGGATAAAAGAAAGCTAGGGGAAAGGGAGGCAGTGTGGAAGAGTGAGAAGACCACTAGACAGACAGAAGTTCTGATTTAAAATTCCAGCTCTGCCACTATTACATTTGGATAAGCAATTCCCCCCTGCCAGATAACCATCATTTTGTTCAACTGTAAAATGATGGGATTAGCTAAGAAAGTCTCTAAGGTCCTCTCTAACTTTATGTTGCTGTTATTGTTATTGTTGCTATATTTGCTCTTCATTCTGGAAGAGGACCATCAGGAAGGTTATGCCATGACAAGCAAGTGGAGTTGGATTTAAGTGAGGAAGGCTGTGCAGTCAACAGCTTCCCTTTTTCCTTGGGAGCATCTGGGTCCAGGGACAGTATATAGATCAGAAGATAGCCCAGGATGCAGTGGAGGACCTTGACCTTTTTAAGCTTTCAACATTCATTTCCTCAAGATTTTGAGTTCCAAATTTTCTCCCCATCTCTCCCAGCCCCTCATCCCAAGATGGCTTGCATTCTGATTACCCCCCCCCACTAGTTTGCCCTCTTTTCTATCACCCCACCCCATCCCTTATCCCCTTTCCCCTTACTTTCTCTTAGGGCAAGATAGATTTCTATACCCTATTGCCTGTACATCTTATTTCCCAGTTGCATGTAAAAACCATTTTTAACATTGTTTCCAAACTTTGAGTTCCAAATTCTCTCCCTTCTTCTCTCCCCACCCACCCTCGTTAAGAAAGAAAACAGTTCAATGTAGGTTATACATGTGTAACTATGCAAAATACTTCCATAATATTCATGTTGTGAAAGTCTAAGAATATTTTCCTCCATCCTGTTCCTTTCCCCATTTATTCTATTTTCTCCTTTGACCCTATCCATTTTCAAAAGTGTTTGCTTGTTACTACTCCCTTGCCTAATCTGCCCTCCTGTCTATCCCCCCTCCCCCATCCTTTTCCCCCTACTTTCCTGTTGGTTAAGATACCCAATTGAGTGGGTGTATTATTCCCCGCCTTAAGTCAAATCTGATGAGAGTAAGGTTCCCTCATTCCTTCTCACCTCTCCCCTCTTCCCCTCCATTGTAAAGGTTTTTTGTTGCCTTATATGTGAGATAATTTACCCCATTCTACCTCTCACTATGCATCGCTAGTCTTTTCATCAAGAATGCTTGAAAGTCCTCTATTTCATTGAATATCCATTTATTTTTCTCCCTGAAGGATTATACTCAGTTTTTCTGGGTAGGTGATTCTTGGTTTTAATCCTAACTCCTCTGACCTCCAGAATATCATATTACAAACCCTCTGATCACTCAATATAGAAGCCGCTAGGTTTTGTGTTATCCTGGTTGTATTTCCACAATACTAGAATTGTTTCTTTCTGGCTGCTTGCAATATTTTCTCCTTGACCTAGGAACTCTGGAATTTGACAATAATATTCCTCTGAGTTTTCCTTTGGGGATCTTTCTTTTAAGAGGCAATAGGTTGAATCTTTGGATTTCTATTTTCCCTTCTGCTTCTAAAATATCAGGTCACTTTTCCTTGATAATTTCTTGAAAGATGATGCCTAGGCTCTTTTTTTTTTATCATGGCTTTCAGGTATTCCAATAATTTTTAAATTATCTCTCCTGGGTCTATTTTTCAAGTTTTTCCAATGGATATTTCACGTTGTCCTATTTTTTTTTTCATTCTTTTGGTTCCGTTTTATAATTTCTTGATTTATCATAAAGTCCTTAGTTTCCATTCTCCATTCTAATTTTGAAGGAATTTTCTTCAGTGAACTTTTGGACCTCCTTTTCCATTTGACCAATTCTGCTTTTTAAAATATTCTTCTCCTCACTGACTTTTTATACCTCTTTTGCCATTTGGGTTCGTCTATTTTTTAAGGTGTTACTTTCTTCTGTACTTATTTAGGTCTCCTTCAGCAAGCTGTTAACTTGTTTTTCATGATTTTCTTGCATCACTCTCATTTCACTTCCCAATTTTTCTTCTATTTCTCTTACTTGATTTTCAAAATCCTTTTTGAACTCTTCCATGACTGGTGACCAATTCATCTTTTTCTTGGAGGCTTTTGATGAGGAGTTTTTACATTGTGGTCTTCTTCTGGTTGTCTATTTTGATCTTCTTTGTCACCAAAGTAAGAGGTTTTTTTTTAATGCTATTTGCTCATTTTCCCAGTCAAATGCTTGACTTTCTAACTCCCTGTCTAGGCAGGGTTCTGCTTCCTGTGGGAGTAGGGGTAAGGGTGGGTGTAATGTCCCAAGCTTCAGGGATTTTATGCATCTGTTTCAGAGATACTTCTAGGGACCTACAAATTTTCAGCTCTTCCAAGATGGTATGATCAAAGGAGAGGTGTTTAATCTTTTCCTGGTCTATACTCTGGTCTGTGAGTAACCACAAGCTCTCTTTTCTGCCTTGGAACCGTGAGGAAGATACTTCTCCACTGTAGCCACAAGCTCTGCCATGCCAGCACTCCTCTTCACCCCAGGACTACCAACTAGGGCAACAACCCAGATCCAAGCAGGGCAAAGCAAGAAAATCCTGCCTCAGTGCTAGAAAAGAGACCCCCACAATCCTCCTCTGGTCAGTCATTTGATCCCCTCACTATCTGTGGGCCCAGAGGTCCAGAAGCAGCCATTGCTGCTGCTACCACTGCTACTGCTGCTTCCTCTGCCTCTGCTGCCCTGGGGCTAGGCCCTGACTGCCCTCCTATTTCACCCAGGTCCCACAGAAATTTCCCACTGACCTATTCTGTCTTTGGCATTTGCGGGTTGAAAATTTGGAAACTGCCACAGTTGCCAATGTTTCAGTACCCTGAGCCCTTCTCCAGCCCCATTTATGCTGGAGCAGCCCACCCCAAACAGTGCTCTACTCACAATCCAGTGCAAATTTTGGCACTATACCCCTCCAGTCAACCTTCTAGACTGTCTTGGGCTGGAAATTTGTTTCACCCCATCATTTTGTGGGTTCTGCTGCTCTAGAATTGGTTCAGAGTAATTTTTATAGGTATTTAGAGGGATTTGGGGGAGAGCTCAAGCAAGTCATTGCTTTTGCTCCACCATTCATACTTGAAGACTTCTAAGTCTTCTCTTTTCCAAGGCCACCTTCCCTAGTTAATTCAACTGATTCCCATATCCAATCACTTACCAAGTTTTCACATTGCTCCCCTTACAATATCTCTCAGATACACACCCCTTCCTCTTCTCACATGATCCCCACTTTAGTTCCCACCCTCATCACCTCTTCCTAGGACTATCACAATAGCCTCCCAATTGCCCTTCTTGCTATGAGTCTGCCTCTCTGTAATCCATCCTACACACAGCTGCCAAAGTCACATTCCTCAGCTTTGACTGCCAGCTCTAGCTCAGTCTGGGCTTTCATGCTTCTGGAATTATTAGTCATCCTCAAGTATCTGCCTTTACCTTCTATTTTCTATACATGTCTTCTTAAAATTCAACTTGATCAAGGAAAGTTGCCTATGTGACCATATGTATCTCTTCATTTCTCTCTTCATTGGAATTATTTTTTCTGTTCCTTTGGAATATCATGTCTGAACAAGAGACAACTGGTGAGGCAATAGATAGAATGCTGGGTCTGGAGTCAAGAAGACCTGAGATCAAATGTAGCATCAGACACTTAGTAGCTACGTGGCCCTGCGTAAATCACCTAACCTCTGTCTCAATTTCCTCAACTGTAATATGAGGATAATAAAACAACTACCTCTTTGTGTTCTTCTGAAAATCAAATGAGATCATATTTGTAAAAAGCACTTTCCTCAGGGCCTGGCATATAATGGTTGCTATATAAATGTTTATTCTTTTCTCCTTCCCCTCCCCTTTCCTCTGAGTCCTCCTGTGATGACTTCTATTCTCAAACACTAGAACATTGAATGTTATCTGTTTCTCTTCTTTGAAATATAATCTCCCCAAAACTAGAATGCCTATCAGGTTGATTGTAAACAACCTGGGTACCAAGCTGAGGAGTTTGGGCTTTATCCCATAAGCAATAGGGAGCCAGAGAGGGTTTTTAGGAGGAGAGTAAGGACATTTGCTTTGGCAGCATGTACTGAATGGATTGTAGGCAAGGAGACCAGTCAGGACACTGTTACAAAAGTCCATGTGGGAGGTGATGAAGGCCAGAATTAAGCTGGGGGCTGTGGAAATGTAGAAGACTCATAAATATCTTCTTATATATCAACATATGGTTTCATACTAAAATACTGTGTTCTAAGAGGGCATTTAAGGCTTTCTGAACAATGAAAGGAACAGCTGAGCAATTTTCCTTATGGCCTCATCCTGAGATTATGTGCCATTAGCCAAGATGTACATTTATTCACAGAGGGAAAAAAAAAAAAAACTTTTTAAAAAAAGAAAGAAAAAAACTTTTTTTTTAAATGCTGTTGAATAGGGATTCTCAGACAGGACAATGGTTCCTGAACCCAATCCAGTAGGAATTCATTGGCTGTCTGTCCTCAGGCACTTGGATCTCACAAATGTTTATGTCACATAATCTATGTGGAAACAGGTCCAACAAAAAAAATCCTTTTTGAAGGATGATTCTGGATCTGATTTTGTATCTCTTAACTCCAAATAGCAGAGCTAGGCAACTCATTTTGAGTACAATTATCTGTCCAAGCATTATGACCCTTTGTATTTTTGGTAATAACCCTGGGTGTTTCTACACTGGCTTAGATTTAATAGATTCATAATGAGTCAGAGGTGGAGGTCAAATAGGGTTCCTTAGAGTCAAATAATAGAAGGTAAACTGTAAGGGATGTCTGGGCAGGGATAGGCAAGTTAAGACCTGTGGCCCAAATTCATCCTGACACCTGTTTTTGTAAAGCCCATGAGCTTTAAACAGGCCAGATTTGGCTCATGGGTCATAGTTTCCTGACCCCTGTCTTACAACACTAGAACATAGAATAAGCAACACTAGTTTCTTCCCTGAACTTGAGTCTAACATCAACAGCTTCCTACTGGACATTTCAAATTAGATGCCCTCAAACTCTAAATCAGAATTTATTATGTCTTCCCAAATGTGCACCTAGTACAAACTTCCCTCCTTATACTGAGAGCATCACGATATTTCTAATCACCAGATCTGTCATGTCAGAGTCATCCTCAGTTTCTCACTCTCTCCACCCACCTCCAAATACAATCACTTCCCAGATCTTCTCAACTTTGTCTCCACATCTCTTATATCTATTGCCTTCTCTCTACTACAACGGCCAGCACTTGAATGTGAATCCTCATTTCCTATCCTGGAGTATGTCAACAGCCTCCTGATTGGTCCCTTTTCCTCATAGCTTCTGTCTTTGATCTATCCTCTGATTATTCAAGCAATTAACACGCATTATTAAGCACCTATGTATATGCCAGTCACTTTTCTAGGTGTTAGAGATATTAGTATAAAAAGGTAAATAATCACTATTCATAAGAACTTTATGTTACACTGCAAGATACAAGTACATATGTAAGTATATACATAATAAATATAAAGAGAATGAATATGGTCATACACAAAGTCATTAAATACAAGGGAGTCTGAAAAGGGCACTAGCTGTTGGTAGGATCAAGAAAGGAACAATATAAAAGTTAGAGTTTAAGCTTCTTTTTACAGAACGAGAGGGACTATATGAGACGATAAGGAGGGAATGAATTCCAGACATGATCGGTGAAAAAGGCACAGAGATAGTGCAGGGTTGTATGTAAGGAATTGAGAGAAGGTCAATTTGGGTGGATCTCTGCAAACAGGAATTAGAATAATGTCTGATGAAGCTGGAAAAATAGGTGAATCTATGTTGTAAATGTCCTTAAAAGCTAAAGAGGGAAATTTATGTTTTATCCTAAAGGCAATAGGAAGCCATTGGAATTAAGTTAGGGGAGTTACATGACCAGATTTGTACTTAAGGAAAACTACTTTAGTAGTAATGTCAAAGATGAACTGGAGTGGTGAAAAACCTGAGACAGGGACACCATTTAGGAGATTATTGCAACAATCCAGGCAGGAGAAACAAGTCACATAGAATATTACAAAGACTGACTCTGATCAACTTCTTTTTTTTTTTTTTTTAAAGCAATTGGGGTTAAGTAACTTGGTTACACGGCCAGTTATTTCTGGGTGTGGTGCTGAGTATCTGAGCCCAGATTTGATCCAGGTCATCCCGACACTGGAGCTGGTGCTCTTACTCGCTGAGCCACCTGGCCGCCCCTCTGATCAACTTCTATAGGCAATTGAAAAGGAATGCTAATAAGTATAACTCTTTTTCAGAATCACACAGGGATTTGCAAAATCTGATATCACCCTAAGGTATAAGTAGCTCATTTCTATAGAAAGGTGGAAATCTCAAACATATCCTTTACACATCATAATACAATAACAAATATAATCTTTGTTTTTTAAATCAACAAAAATGCAGACCTAAATGAAGACTAAAAATTACATACTAAACAATGTCAAGGAAGAACTCAACAAATATTTAAAATAATTACAATGAGACAGTATCATAAAACTTATGGGCTAAATTAGTGTGAAAAGGAAAATGCAGGGGTTCTCAAATCCTTAAAAAGTAAAAAGAAAAAAAAAAAGAAGACTAATGAAAAGGAATCAACATTGTATATATGGAAACTATACAGAATTTAGGAGTCAAAGGATAAGGGTTTGAATCCTGACTGCTACCTCTGTGACGTTTGGTAAGTCATTTAAGCTTTCAAAGACTCTTTCCTAATCAATTAAATTAAGTGATTGAATTTAATGAATCTTCCAACTCCCAGTCTATAATCCTATGAAGTAAGCATGTGAGGTTAAGAAAATGAAAAATACCAGGAGAAACTAAATGAATAAAATAAAACATCTAAAGGTTGAATAGTAATGGATAGTAAACTTAGTAAACTTTTTAAATTATCAGAACATATATCTGATTACATCTCAACAAAATTGATAACTTAATTTGAGATAGAATAGCTATTTAAAAATAAACAAAATATTTGGAGTAATGTAAGAGGAAATATAGAAACCAGGCCTGTACAACCTTCAGTCTATGGGAGGCTTGTGCCAAAGGATTTCAGGTGACCTACAAAATACATAGAGGAAAACATCCTTTGTATATAGAGGAAATCTTTTGGCATGCAGTGAGCAGCCTGAGAGCCACAAGCAGCCCAAGGGCAGCAGGTTGTGCAGGCCTGATATAAATTAAATAGTCTTGTCATAGAAAGAGAAACTGAGCAAGTCATAAATAAATTCCCAAAGAGGAAAAACCCTCTAAGATAAGATGGATTTACAAATGAATAATATCCAACATTTAAAGACAAAAAATCCCTATTATGCATAAATTGCTTCAAAAGCAAAGAAATATTGTCACATACCAAAAATTCTTCTAGGGGACAAATATGATCTTATTGCCCAAAGCAGTGAAAGATAAAACAAAGAAAAAAATATGTAGTTCTAATAAATAGTAATAAATATTTTGTCAAAAACAGAAATAAAATACTGGCAAAGGGATTGCTACAATATATAATATATATTCATAATGACTAAGCTCGACTTATTCTATGGATGCAGGAATGGTGAAACATTGGGAAAATAATTACCATAACAAATTACATTAATGGAAAAAAAAGAAACAATAGATGGAGGAAATATGTCTTTGATAAAATGCAACACTCATTTATCTCAAAAACTTTAAGAAGTTTAAGAATGAAAGGATATTTCTTTAATATAATCAAAATAATTTTTCTAAAACCAAAAGTTAGCATCATTTAAAAGAAGAAACATTGGAAGCTCTCTCAATGAGACTGGAGGTGAAAAGGGATTCTCATTGTCACCATTATTAGGTAACATAGTACCAGAAATATTAGTCATAGCAATAAACCAAGAAAAAAAAATTAAAGGAAATAATATTGACAAAGGAGAAGAAAAATTATCTCTATCTGTGACTGCTATGCTAGACTACTTAGAGAACCCCTAAAGAAACAACTAAAAAATTTAATAACATTTGCAATAAATCAGAATACAACAGAAGCCAACAGTATTTTGGTATATTATAATTTAATAAAAAACAGAAAGAAAAGAAGGGAAAATGTCCTTTAAAATAATATCATATTCCTGTAACCTTCCAAAATGTTGAGAGGACTTACTTAAATACAACTCCAAAACAATTTTTATAAGAAGAAAGATATAAGTAGTAGTAATAGTACGGATAGTTAAGGTTCATGGCCAGACCACCCTAATATAATAAGTACTACTTAAACTGATCTAGATCTTTAATGATATACCTGTCATATTAATAATGGGATCTTTTCTAGATTCAAAGAAAATAATAATCAAATTCATATTGAAGAAGTCCTTCTCATTGGGAGGCTGAGAAATTTTATGTATGTTATACATGTTCTGTCATGAAAAACTATTTCCATATTAGTCATGTGAAATAAAACAAGGACGAAAAAAAGTCCTCAAGAAACAGTTTTTGAAAAAAAAAAGTATGCTTCAATCTGTATTCAGATACTATCTATTCTTTGTCCGTGGATGGTTAGAACTTTTTCTCATAAGTCCTTCCAGTTGTCTTGGATCATTGTATTGCTGAGAATACTAAGTCATTCACAGCTGATCATCTTACAGTATTGCTACTGTTTTGTAGACAGTACATTCTACTTTGCATCAGCTCATGTAAGTCTTTCCAGGTTTTTCACAAGGCTTCCTGTTCATCATTTATTATAGCATAATAGTATTCCATCACAATCATATGGCACATTTTTTTTCAGCTATTCCTCAATTGATGGACAGCCCATCAATTCTCATTCTTTACCTCCAGAAAAGAGCTGCTATAAATATTTTTGTCCACATAGGTCCTTTTCCTTCTCAATTCTTGTCTCTTTTTGGATACAGACCTAGTAATGGCATTGCTAGATCAAGGGATATACGTAGTTTTATATCCCTTTGGGCATGTTCCAAATTACTCTAAAGAATGGTTGAATCAGTTAACAACTCCACCAATAGTACATTAATGTCTCATTTTTCCTACATTACTCCAACATTTGTTATTTACCTTTTCTGTCCTATGAACCAATGTAATAGGTATGAGGAAGTACCTCAGAATTGTTTTAATTTGCATTTCACCAATTAATTTGCATTTTTATATGGCTATAGATATAGCTTTGATTACTTCATGTGAAAACAGTTCATTGCTTTGTTATTGGTTGTTGTCCTTTGTTTTCACAGAGGACCAAAATGACATCGCTGGCTGATCAGACCAATATGAGCTCAGTATGCTCTACCATAGGTCAGGCACAAATAGTTCATGTGAACATTTGGGGTGGATTCTCTAAATTTGTGCATCATGTATTTCTTTTGGGCTATTTCAGTTCTGCTTTGCTCAAAGAGTATAGCACTTCTCTGATGATGTCATGCCATGCTAGGTGGTCCTGTGCCAGTGTCTCCCATGTCATACAATCAGTTTCAAAGTTCTTAAGAGAGACCTTGAAAATGTCCTTTTATTTCTTCTTCTGACCACCATGTGAGTACTTGCCCTGTGTGAGTTCTCCATAAAATAGTCTTTTTGGCAAGAAACATTTTGCATTCAAACAAGATGGCCAACCCATCAGAGTTGCACTCTCTGAAGCAGAATTTAAATGCTTGGCAATTTAGTTCAAAAAAAGACCTCAATGTCTGGTATCTTATCTTGCCAGGTGATCTTCAGAATCTTCCTAAGACAATTAAAATGGAAGCAATTCAGTTTCCGGGAATGACACTGGTATACTGTCCAGCTTTCACAGGCATACAGCAATGGGGTCAGCACAATGACTCTGGAATCCTTTAGTTTGGTATTTAGTCTAATACCTCTTGTCTCCCATACTTTCCTTTGGAGCCTCCCAAACACTGAGCTAGCTCTGGAAATGTGTGCATCAACCTCAATATCAATGTGTACCTCCCTGGAATGTACACTACCAAGGTAAGTGAACTTATCCACAGCATTCAAAACTTCTCTATTTGCTGTAATCAGTAGTTCCACACATGGATGGTTTGGTGGAGGCTGATTGAACGCCTGTGTTGTCTTGGTGTCAATTGTTAGGCCAAAATTAGCACAAGCAGCAGAGAATTGATCCATACTTTGTAGCATCTCAGCTTCAGAGGCAGTATTGAATGCACAATCATCTGCAAGCAAACAGAAAATCATGCACCAGCCCTCCCTCCCCTTTGGTCTTGGCTTATAGCCTTTTCAAGTTGAAGAATTTACCATCATTGTGGTAGCTGACCTTGATGTTGCATTCATTTTCATTGAAAACATTTGACAAAATGACTGAAAACATCATATCTTTAGATCATTTATCAATGGGGGAATGGCTCTTATTTTTAAAAATTAGATTCAGTTCTCTATATTTTTGAGAAATGAAGCCTTTATCAGAGAAAATTCTTTTAAATTTTTTCCACAGTTATAATTATTAAATGTATTTCCCTCAATTCTATACCCCCTCTTATTCTATTCTCTCTCTCATTTCACTCTGTCTCTCCTCAAAAGTGTTTTGCTTCTGAGTATCACCTCCCATAACCTACCCTCCTTTCTATCACCACATCTTTCTTTTTATTCCCTTCCCATCTTACTTTTCTGTAGGGTAAGATAGATTTGTATACCCAACTGAGTGTGTATGTTATTCTCTCTTTGAGCCAATTCTGATGAGAGTAAGGTTCATTCATTCCCTCTCCCCCAACTTCCCGTCCACTGTGAAAGCTTTTTCTTTTCTCTTTTATGTGAGATAATTTACCCCGATTGTGCCCCTCCCTTTCACTTTCTCCCAGTGCCTTCCCCTTTCTCACCCCTTAATTTTATTTTTAGATATTGTCCCCTCATAATCAACTTGTGCCTATGCCTTCTCTTCATATACACTCCTTCTAACTACCCTAATAATGAGAAAGTTTTTCTTTTTATGATTTATAAGTATCATCTTCCCATGTAGGAATGTAAACAGTTTAACGTTATTAAATATCTTATTATTTACCTTTCCTGTTTACCTTTGTTATGATTCTCTTGAGTCTTGTACTTGCAAGTCAAATTTTCTATACAGCTCTCTTTTCATCAAGAATGTTTGGAAGTTCTCTATTTCATTGAAAATCTATTTTTCTCCCTGAAGGATTATATTCAATTTTGCTGGGTAGATTATTCTTGGTTGTCATACTAGCTCCTTTGTCCTCCAGAATATCTTATTCCAAGTCCTCCATTTCTTTAATGTGGAAACTGCTAAAATTTTTGTTATACTGATGGTGACTCCATGATACCTGAATTGTTTCTGTCTGCTTGTAATATTCTATTCTTGATCTGGAAGTCCTGGAACTTGGATATATAATATTCCTGGCAATTTTCATTTTGGAAATTCTTTCAGGAGGTAATTGGTGGATGCTTTCCATTTCTATTTTACCCTCTGGTTCTAGAGCATCAGGTCAGTTTTCCTCAATAATTTCTTGAAAGATGATGTCTAGGTTCTTTTTTTTTATCATGGCTCTCAGATAGTCAATAGGTTTTTGTTAAATTGCCTCTTCTGGATCTATTCTCCAGGTAAGTTATTTTTTTCCAATAAGCTATTTCACATTGTCTTCTATTTTTTTCATTCCTTTGGTTTTGTTTCTTGATTTCTCACAGTCATTAGCTTCCCTTTGCTCAATTCTAATTTTTAAGGAATTATTTTCTCAGTAAGTTTTTATACCTCTTTTTCCATTTGGCCAATTCTACTTTTTAAGGAGTGTTTTTTTTTCTCCAGTGATTTTTTGTGCCTCTTTTTCCATTTGGCAAATTCTTCTTTTCAATACATTTTTCTCTTCATTGATTTTTTGGGCCTCTTTTACCATTTGGTCTATTCTTTTTTTTATGGTATTATTTTTTCAGTATTTTATTTTGGGGTTTCCTTTACCAAGATGTTGACTCTTTTTTGATGATTTTCTTGCATCACTCACATTTCTCTTAATTTTTCTTCTACTTCTCTTATTTGATGTTCATAATCCTTCTCTGAGCTCTTTCATGGCTTGAGATAAATTCATATTTTCCTTGAAGGCTTTGGATGTCAAAGCTTTGACTTTGTTGTCTTCTTCTGAGAGTGTGCTTTGATCTTCCTTGTCACCATAGTAAATTTCTATGGTCAAATTTTTTTCTATTTTTTCCAGCCTATTTCTTGACTTTAACTCTTTGTTAAAGTGAGGCTATGCTTCCAGGGTGGAGGGCACACTGTCCCAAATTTCAAGGGTTTTGTGCAGCTGTTTCCAGGAACACTTCTAGGGATGTGTAAGTTTTCAGTTCTTCTAAAGTGGTATGATCAATGGAGAACTAAGTTTAGTACTCTTCTGGCCTGTGCTCTGGTCTGTGAGTGACCATAAGCATCCATTTCTACCCTGAAACTGTGACAAGGGTCCCTTCTCCCCTGTGGTCTCAAGCTATAATGTGTTAGTGTGCTTCCTCATCTTGAGGCTGTAACTCTGGTCCATATATGGTCAAAGTACTCCTGCCTTCAATGCTAGCAAAGAGAGCCCTGTAATCTTCTGATCAGTTGTTTGACCTCCTTACTGTCTATGGGCTGAGAACTTCAGAAGCAACCACTGTCACTGCTGATTCAGTGTTTCCCAAGGCCTGATCCTGGTTTTCTGGGGTCAGGTCTACACTGACATAGCCAGTGCTGGACTACAGTAGATGGCACTCCACACTCACCCAGGTGCAACAGACCTTTTCAGCTGACCTTCTAAGCTGTCTTTGGCATGAAAAGTACTTCACCCCAATCTTTTTGTGGGTTCTTGAATTCCAGGAATTGCCTTATGGAATTGTTTACAGGTGTTTGGGGGAACACTCAAGTCAGCCACTGCCTTTTTTCCAACATCTTGACTCTTCCCCCTAGAGCACTTTTAAAATTTATTTTTAGTTTTCTACATTCATTACTACAAGATTTTGAGTCACAAATTTTCTCGTCTTTCCCTTATCCCCCACCCCAAAATAATGGTCCTACTGAATACCCCTTCCCCCAATCTGCTCTCTCTTACATCCTCTCCCATTCCCCCTCTGACTTTCTAGTAGGGAAAGATGGATTTCAATACACCAGTGCCTATATATCTTATTTCCCAGTTGCATGTAAAACAACAATTTTCTTTTTAACATTTGTTTTAAAATTTTGAATTCCAAATTTTTTCCCTTCTTCCCTTGTCACCTACCCCTACGGGGAAGAAAAGTGATTCAATATATGGTGTACATGTATAGTTATACAAAACATTTCCATAGTAGTTAAATTGTGAAAAACTAGCTATATTTCCCTCCATCTTATCCTATCCTGCCCCCACACATTCTATTTTCTACTTTGACCCTGTCCCTTTTCAAAGGTGTATGTTTCTAACTATGCTCCCTGCCCCATTCTGCCCTCCCTTCTATCATCCCCACTCTTATCCCCTCTCCTCTACCTTCCTATAGGGCAAGATACCCAAATGAGTGTATATGTTATTCCCTCCTTAAGCCAAATTCAATGAGAATAAGGTTGACCCATTCCCTTTTGCCTTCCTGTTTTTCCCTCCATTGCAACAGTTTTCTCTTGCCAATTGAATATGAGATAATTTACCCTATTCTACCTCTCCCTATCTCCTTCTGTCATTATATTCCTCTCTCACCTCTTAAATTCATTTTTTAGATATCATCCCTTCCTATTCAACTAATCCTATGCTCTCTGTCTATGTATACATGTACACATGTATACACACACTCACATATGCATTTATACATACATATATCCTCCTATAGAAATATATAAATGTATGTATACATATATACATACATGAATATATATATATACACATACACACATACATATTCCCTTCAACTATCTTCATACTGAGAAAAGTCTCATGAGTTACAATTATCATTTTTCCATATAGGAATGTTAATAGTTCAACTTTAATAAGTTCCTTATGATTTCTTTTTTCTATCTACCTTCTCTTGCTTCTTATATTTGAAAGTCAAATTTTCTGTTCAGCACAAGTTTTTTCATCAAGAATGCTTAAAAGTCCTCTATTTTATTGAATGACCATATTTTTCCCTGAAACATTATACTCAGTTTTGCTGGGTAACTGATTCTTGATTTTAATCCTAGCTCCTTTGACCTCTAGAATATCATATTCCAAACCCTTTAATCCCTTAATGTAGAAGCTGCTAGGTCTTGTGTTATCCTGATTGTGTTTCCATAATACTCAAGTTGTTTCTTCTTGGCTGCTTGTAATATTTTCTCCTTGACCTGAGAACTCTGGAATTTGGCTATAATATTCCTAGTAGTTTTCTTTTGGGGATATTTTTCAAGAGGCAATCGGTGAATTGTTTCAGTTTCTATTTTGCCCTCTCATTCTAGAATATCAGGACAATTTCCTTGAGAATTTCTTGAAGGATGATTTCTAGTTTCTTTTTTTGATCATGGCTTTCAGGTAGTCCAATAATTTTTAAATTATCTCTCCTGGATCTATTTTCCAGGTCAGTAGTTTTTCCAATGAGATATTTCACATTGCCTTCTATGTTTTTCATTTGTTTGGACCTGTTTTATAGTATCTTGATTTCTCATAAAGTCATTTTTTTTCCATTTTCTCCAATCTAATTTTGAAGAAATTATTCTCCTCAGTGAGTTTTTGAAATTCCTTTTCCATCTGGTCAATTCATCTTTTTAAGGCATTCCTCTCCTCATTGGCATTTCGGGCCTCTTTTGTCATTTGAGTTAGTCTATTTTTTAAGGTGTTATTTTCTTCGGTCTTTTTTGGGGTCTCCTTTAGCAGGCGGTTGATTCACTTTTCATGATTTTCTTGCATCATTCTCATTTCTCTTCCCAATTTTTCTCCACTTCTCTTACATGGTTTCCAAAATCCTTCTTGAGCACCTCCATGACCTGTAACCAGCTCATATTTTTCTTGGAAGCTTTTGATGCAGAGTTCTGACTTCATTTTCTTCCTCCCATTCCATGCTTTTATCCTTTTTGTGCCCCAAAAAGAATTTTTGGGCTGATAGTGCTTCCTCTGCTTTCTTATCTTGCCAATGAATTATTTGACTTTTGAGCTCTTTGCCATGGTAGAACTCTGCTTCCTGAATGGAGAGAGCTTTGTCCCAAATGACTGGGGTTTTTGCAAATGTGGTCAGAGGTCTGAGGAGTGTGCCCTCTCTACAGACACCATACTGGCACACTGGCATTCCTCCCCGCAGGACCACTGCCCAAGACAGCAACCCAGACCCAAGTAGGAGAAAGCAAGAGTGATTACCCTCTGAATGGTCTATTGGACCCCCCTACATCTGCTGACTCACCAGGACTGCCCTTGGCTCCCAGAGCATTGTGATAGACTTTTCCTATTGGCCTGCAGGTGGCCTTCAGCAGGAATTTGTTTCTCTCTGTCACTTTGTGGGTTCCATAAGGCTAAAAATGTTTAGAGTCATATTTTATTTCATTTTATTCTATTTGTAGTTTATTTTTATGTTTATATCATTCATTTTCACAAGATTTTGAGCTACAAATTTTCTCCCCATTTTTCCCCTACCCACCACTCCAAAACAGCAATCCTACTGAATATCCCCTCCCCAAATCTGCTGTCTCCTATATCTTCCCCCATCCCCCCTCCAACTTGCCAGTAGGGCATGTTGGATCTCTATGCCTCAGTGCCTGTATATCTTATTTCCCAGTTACATGTAAAATAATTATAAAAATAACAATATATTTTTTAAACATTTGATTTTAAACTTTTGAATTCCAGATTCTTTCCCTTCATCCCTCATCACCCACCCTTACTGGGAAGATAAACAATTCAGTATAGTTTGTACATGTGTAGCTAAGCAAAACCTTTCCATAGTGGTTATATTGTGAAAGACTGACTATATTTCCCTCCATCCCATCCCACCCACCCCCCACTTGTTCTATTCTTTACTTTGATTCTGTCCCTTTTCAAAAGTGGGTGCTTTCAACTTCCCTCCCCCCCCCAGCCTGCCCTCCCTTCCATCATCCCCCCTCTCATCCCTTTCCCCGCTACTCTCCTGTAAGGTGAGATACCCTATTTAGTGTGTATTTCATTTGCTCCCTAAGCCAAATTCATTGAGACTAAGATTGACCCATTCTGTTTTGCTTTCCTGTTCTTCCCCTCCATTGTAATGATTTTCCCTTGCCTTTTCTATATGAGATAATTTCCCCCATTCTATCTCTCCCCACCTCTTCTCATTATATTCCTCTCTCATCTTTTAATTTCACCTTTAAGTATCATCCCTTTCTATTCAACTTTTCCTTTACCCTCTGTCTATATATATATATATATATATATATATATATATATATATATATATATATATATGTGTGTGTGTGTGTGTGTGTATATGTGTGTGTGTATACATATATACACAGACCCACGTATGTATTCATATGTCCATATATCCTCCTATATAGACATATATATGTATGCACACACACATATATGTATATATATGTATATATATACATTTCTATTCCCTTCAACTATTCTCATACTGAGAAATGTTTCATAAGTTACAATTATCATTTTTCCACATATTGGCTCAATCTACCCATGAGTGATTAATATTTCTCCATTTGTGTAGATCTGTTTTCATATGCGTGATGTGTTTCATAATTACATTCATGTAGTTCCTTGGTTTGTCTTTGCAGGCAGACTCCCAAATTTGTGTATTCTATTTCTTGCTACTCTGTTTCATGAGACTATGGAGAGATGTTGATGATTATGTCCTCTAACTTTGTTTAAGTTGTTAGTTATTTCAACTAATTTTTAGTTGAATCTCAATGGTCCTCTAAGTATATTGTCATATGATTTGCTGATACTGTTGAAATAACAAGCATTCTCTCTCTAAGTTCTGCTTAGTCCCAGCTTGTGCTTGAGCTTTTATCTGCTCTGCTCCTTCCTGTTCCACCCTTCCTGCTGCATCCTTCCTGTCTCACTCTTTCAGCAAGTTCCTCCCACCGTGGTCTCCGTGTAATGATGTTATGCCTAATAAGGGCGGGGAAGGTCTTCAAACTCCCTTGGGCCTATTAAAGGAAACCCAATGTATAGTCTTTCCAACAAAGACTTGATATAATCACAGGTAGAGCTCAAAGGCAGTAGAATAGCTGGAACAAGGAGCAAAGTACAACTTTGCTTGCCATTACACATATGAAACAAAAATCATATCATTTTATCAATAGAGAAAAAACCATTGACAAAATATAATAATCATCCCCATTAAAAACACTAGAAAGTACAGGAATTAATGGAACCTTTCTTAAAATAAGTAGTATCTATCTAAAACTAAAAGTAAGCATTATCTGTAACATATTTAATGATAATAAACTTGGAGCCTTCCCGATAAGATCAATGGTGAAGGAAGGATATCCATTATCACTACTATTATTCAATATTATACTAGAAATGGTAGACAAAAATATGAAATTGGAGGAATAAAAATAGGCACTAAGGAAGCAAAACTATAGCTTTTTGCAAATCATATGACAAAAAAAGTCTTGTCCATTGTTTTTAGACAGAATTCCTAAAAGAGGGTTTTACTGCTGATCCAGAAGCCCTGAAAGAGGATTTTACTGCTGTTTACAAAAATCCTGGGACTTTACTGCTGATTTATGTTAGTTAAGACTATGTGGCCACCTTAGTAATAAGTTATGTTATATTGTTGTGAATGTTTTGCTTTAGTTATAGCTCAATAGAAATTTCGCTATGCTATGTGATCAGAACCTTAAAGTTACTCACAGCAGCAGTCCTCAGAAGAACTGCTGGTGATTGGCTTTACAATATGTTATTGAAATGGTGAGTTATGGTTATAGTTTTCCTACTATTGAGTCAGCCCTGCATTTCTGGTATAAATCCTACTATTCATGGTGATATTTGTGATATATTGCTGTAATCCTCTTGGTACTATTTTATTTTCTTGTTTATCTATATTTTTATTTATATGATTTTTTATCTTATTTAAAACATTTGCATTGATATTCATTAAGGGAATGGGACAATCATTTTCTTTCTCTGTTTTTGTAATCCCTGGTTTAGGTATCAGTACCATAGTTGTGTGAAAACAGGAAATTATTTATTTTGTTCAAATAGTTTATATAGTACTGGTATTAATTTTTCTTTAAATAGTTGGTACAATTTATTTGTACATTCATCTGTACCTGATGATGTTTAATTAGTCTCAATTATGGCTTGTTCTTTTTCTAAAATAGGGTAATTTAAGTATTCTATTTCCTCTTCTATTAATTGAGGCAATTTATATTTTTGTAAATATTCACTGATTTCACTTAGATTTTTTTTTACATTTTGCCAGTTTTACTGGTATATAATTTAATAAAATAACTCCTAACAATTGCTTTAATTTCATCTTTATTGGTGATTAATTCACCCTTTTCATTTTTAGCACTAGTAATTTGGTTTTCTCTTTTTTTTTTTAATCAAACTAACCAATGACATCTATTTTATTGTTTTCCCCCCACAAATATTAGATTGTTGTCTCATTATTGTCAATCCTTTTAATGAAATTATTTATTGTTTCTATAATTTGTTCTTTGATCCACTCATTCTTTAGAATTAGATTATTTAGTTTACAATTAATAGTTAACCTATGCCTCCATGGCCCTTTATTGAACATATTTGACTGCATTTTGGTCTGAAAGATGTATATTTAATATTTCTTCTTTTCTGCATTTGGTTGTGAAGTTTTTATACCTTAATACACAGTCAACTTTCTGCATTTGGTTGTGAGGTTTTTATGCCCTAATACATGGTCAATTTTTGTGAAGGTGCCATCTACAGATAAAAAAAAATACATATCTCTTCCATATACACATCCAATTTTCTCTAGAGTACTATCACATTTTTATAAAATTTTAATATTTTGCTCAGCTTCTTTCTTACTTATTTTATATTAGGTTTATCTAGATCTGATAGGGGAAATATGATGTTTCCACTAGTACAGTTTGTATATACAAATATTAAACATATTTCTACATCAGTCATTTTGTGAAAGAAGAATCAAGACAAAATGTAAAAACCATGAGAAAGAAAAAAAGGAAAAATAGTGTTCTTTGATCTACATTCAGACTCCATAGTTTTTCTCTGGATGTGGATAACATTTTCTGTGATGAGTCTTTTGGAATTTTCTCTCTTTCTATCTATCTATCTATCTATCTATCTATCTATCTATCTATCTATCTATCTATCTAT
>NW_027186436.1:3114896-3169487 GCF_028583685.1 Petaurus breviceps papuanus
TATCTATCTATCTATCTATCTATCTATCTATCTATCTATCTATCTATAGTTTTCAACATTTACTTCCATAAGCTGCAGAGTTCCAATTTTCTCCCCATATCTCCCCTCCTCTCACCCCAAGAATGGCATGTAATTTTATGTAAGCCCTACATATAAATTCATATTGAACCTATTCTTTTATTAGCCATGTTATAAAGAACAATTAGAAGCAATGGGAGAAACCAGAAGAAAGAAGAAACAAACAAAAGAAGAAAAAAAGAGAAAGAAAAAGAAAATAATATGCTTCATTCTGCATTCAGACTCCATAGTTCTTTCTCTGGATGTAGACAGCATTTTCCATTATGACTCCTTTGGAGTTGTCCTGAATGCTTGCATTGCTAAGAAGAGATGAGTCTATCAAATTAGTCATCATTCATTGTGGCCCATTACTGTGTACAATGTTCTCCTGGTTCTGCTCACATCACTGATCATCACTTCATTCAAGTCTTTCCAGGTCTTCCTAAAGTCTGCTGGCTCATCATTTCTTATAGTACAATAGTATTCCATTACATTCACGTACTACAACTTGTTCAGCCATTCCCCAACTAATGGGCATCTGTTCAAATTTTATTCTTTGCCACCACAAAAAGAGCTGCTATAAATATTTCTGTACATGTGGGTCTTTTCCCCATTTGTATGATCTCTTTGGGAATATTGACCTAGAAGTGGTACTGCTGGGTCAAAGGCTATGTACATTTTTATAACCCTTTGGGCATAGTTCAAAATTGTTCTACAGAATGATGGGATCAGTTCACAACTTCACCAACAATGCATTATTGTTCCAAATTTCTGACATCTTCTCCAGCATTTATCATTTTCCTCTTTTGTCATGTTATAAAATGTGATAGGTATGATGTTGTACCTCAGAGTTGTTTTGATTTGCATATCTCTAATCAATAGTGATTTAGAGCATTTTTTCACATGATTACAGAAAGCTTTCATGTCTTCCACTGAAAACTTCCTGTTCATATATTTTGACCATTTATCAATTGGGAATGATTTGTAATCTTATAAATTTGAGTCAGTTCTCTATATATTTTAGACATGAGGCCTTTATCAGATAAACTGGTTGCAAAAATTCCTTCCCAATTTTCTGTTTCCCTACAAATATGGTTTTCATTGACTTTGTTTTTGCAAAAAAACTCTTCAATTTATTGTAATCAAAATTATCCATTTTACATTTCATCATGTTCTCTGTCTCTTGTTTGGTCATAAATTCTTCTGTTCTCCATAAATCTGATGGGTAAACCATTCTTTGCTCTTCAAGTTTGCTTAATAGTATCAACCTTCATATATAAATCAAGTACCCATTTGGACTTCACTTTGGTATACAGTGTAAGATATTGGTCTATGCCTAGATTCTGCCATACTATTTTCCAGTTTTCACAACAGTTTTTGTCAAATACTGAGTTCTTATCCCAGAACCTGAGGTTTTTGCGTGTATCAAATGGTAGATTACTATAATCATTGACTATTATGTTTTTTGTACCTAATCTATTCCACTGATCCATCACTCTATTTCTTAGACAGTACCAAGTAGTTTTGGTGATTGTTGCTTTATAATGCAATTTAAGATCTGATATGACTAGACCTCCTTCCCTAGCATTTCTTTTCATTAATTTGCTTGATTTTCTGGACCTTTAGTTCTTCCAGATGAGTTTTGTTTTTCTTTTTCCTAGCTCTATAAAATATTTTTTGGTAGTTTGATTGGTATGGCACTAAATAAGTAAGTTAATTTAGGTAGACTTGTCATTTTTATTATATTATCTCTGCCAATCCACAAAAAAATTATGTTTTTCCTATTATTTAGATTTGACTTTATTTGTGTGATAAGTGTTTTGTAATTGTATTCATAGAGTTCCTGGATTTATTTTGGCAGGTAGACTCCTAAATATTTTACAATGTCTGTTGTGTTTGTCCTTCGTTTTTGAAGTGGACCATGGCATCTGGGGAATGATGACATGACTTGCAGTTGACTTTGATTTGAGTGAGGGAGGGCTGTGCAATGTCACCAGCCTCACTTTCTCCTCCAGAGTCATCTGGATCCAGTTTCTGGACATTCATCTGGATGACTGGAGATGACTCAAGATGCAATGGGAGAATCTGGCACTTTTAGACTAAGGCTTTTTCAGGTACTTTCTTAGAGTGAAGTAATGTCCATTCAGTGAATAGGCCTCTTTAAGAAGTGAGTGAGGAGATGGCCCCTTTAATCAGAAGAAAAGAAAAAAATCAAGCTGGGAGGGGAAGAATCTCAGGGCTGCAGTTCCAAAGAGAATCAGTTACCTTTGACATTCACTCTAAGCCTGGGGGGCCCAAAATACAGCCCTTAAGTGGAGTTTGGGCTGGGATCTATTGTGGTCCAATCTATGAGCTTCAGTTATGCTGTTGGTTTTCCTAATACTGAACCATCCCTGCATTCCTCATATTAAATCCTATCTGGTCATAATGTATTATTCTCATGACAAGTTGCTGTAATTTTTTAGCTAATATTTTATTTAAAATTTTTGCATCTATATTCATTAGGGAAAATGGTCTATAATTTTCTTTCTCTGTTTTGACTCTTCCTGGTTTAGGCATCAGTATTATAGTAGTATCATAAAAAGAATTTGGTAGGATTCCTTCTTTGCCTGTTTTCCCAAATAGTCTTTATAGTAATAGAACTAATTGCTCTTTATATGTTTGATAGAAATAATGTTTAAATCCCTCTGGCCCTGGAGATTTTTTCTTAGGGAGCTCATCGATGGCTTGTTCAATTTATTTTTCTGAAATAGTGTTATTTTAATATTTTAAGTTAATAATGGTGATAAGTTCATCACCATGCTACTAACTTAAGTTTTTATTGACATTACTTGTCTCAGTCTCTTTTTGCCTCTGATTGGAGGGCTAAAGGATGGAATACCACTTGCCAGTGAACCCATTACTAAATTTTTATACACAAGAATGTTAATAGCACCAAGAAAATACTTCTGTGATTGAAAATATTCATAGTAGCACTATCTGTAATTAAAAAAAAAGTTGGGGAGGGGGTAACTGCTCCTGAAACACATAGTTTGGAGAATAACTGGACAGATTTTGGAATACAAATGTAATGGAATATCATTTTTCTATAAAGTGCTATGAACATAAAAACATTCCGTGAAATATGAGGCCTGAATGAAATGAGACAGAATGAAAAAATCAGGACCAAACAATCTATATACAAAATTGACAACTATGTAAATGAAGACCATATCAAATGGGGAAAAAAAAAACTTAAGGTTAATAAAATGGACAGTATTGGTACTAACTTATTAAAGCTACAGTACACAGATTTTTCTTTTAGCAAATACTAAATGACAAAACATTGAAGACAAATGCACAATATGTGATAGCCACTTTGCCATACTGCTTGGTTTGACAGTTTTCGGGAACGTATTTTGTGACTGGCTTGTTTTTTTAGTTTGTCTGGATTAGCCTGCTGAGTCAAAACAAAATTTGTTGATAATAAAAAAAAAATAAGAAGAAAATGAGCCCCACAGGCAAGTGAGTTTAGTCAAAAAGCACAGAAAAAGCTAGTGGCAAAGTTGGGATAGAGAGCTCACAGTCTAATAGGGGGAATAAAGATAGATAAAGATTTGGATAAACCTAAAAAAAATTCTCTAACATAGCAAGTAAAAGGTCATAATGGTGGCAGAAATAAAATACCTTGTGCATTCAGTCAGAAGGATTAATAAAAGCTTCCTGGAGGGATGAGGGTGAGAGACAGTGTTTGAACCTAGACTTTAAGTAAAATTTTTAAACAGAGTAAAATTGGGGAGGAGTGCTCTAACAGAGGGACCAATCTGAGCAAAGGAAATGGTTGGAAAGGATTATATGATAATAGATTTGGAATAAGAAGGAAACTCAAAGGTCCCCTCATCCATCTTCTCATTTTACAGATGAGGAAGTCCAAAGTCAGAAACCTTTGCACAAAACTTGGACTTTGCTGGAGGCTAAATAGCAAGTGACAGAGTAATGATTTGAATGCAGGTTCTGTGACACTATTCAAAACTATTGTCTGTATGGGTCATGTTAGGGGAAAAAGCAATCAATCTCATCTGGATGGAACAAAAGTAGTAAAGTAGTATGGAAGGGAATAGTGTGAAAGAAGGTTGAAAGCAATGTTGGGGTCAGATTGCAGAAGCTTTGAATGCCAGATTCAGTCAAGAAAGTCACATGATAGCTTGCTCCAAGAACTTCAAGAGCTGTCACATGGAGGAGAAATTAGATTTGTCCTATTTGGTCTCCGAGGGAAGATTCAAGTGGAATGGGTAGATGTTCCAAAAAGGAAAGTTTAGGTTTAATGTCAGGAAAAACTTTCCAATAATTAGAGATGTCAAAAGGTGAAATAAGCTGCCATTAAGAGGCGGTGGGCCCTTCCTCCTTGGAGGTCTTCTTGCAAAGGACGAGTGATAACCACACTGCCACATTTGTCCAGTATGTTACTGTGGGAATACTTTTTATGTATCTCTTAAGCTTCATGACTTTTGAGGTTCTTCCCAGCTCCCAAATTCTGTGATTTTTAATTTTAAAAATGTATTTATTTATTTTTAACTTACAACATTCAGTTCCACAAGCTTTTGAGCTCCAAATTTTCTCCTCCTCTCTCCCTTCCCCTCTCACCAAGAAAACATGTAAATCTGATATAGGCTTTACACATGCATTCATATTAAACATATTTTCACATTAGTCATGTTGCAAAGAAGAATTATAACCAATGCAATGAACCACAAGAAAGAAGAAACAAAACAAAACCAAGAGAGACAGAGAATATAATTCTTTAATCTGCATTTAGACTCCCTAATTCTTTTTTATTTTTATGTTTTTGCTTTTTGGAGGGCATTTGTGGTTAAGTGACTTGCCCAATGTCATATGGCTAGTTTTTGTGTGAGTGTTAAGTGGCTGAGGCCAGATTTGAACTCAGGTCCTCCTGACTCCAGGGCCGGTGCTCTACTCACTGCTCCACCTAGCCGCCCCTGTAGACTCCCTAATTCTTTCTCTGGATGTGGATAGCATTTTCCATTATGAGTCTTTTGGAGTTTTCTTAGAAACTTGCATTGCTCAGAAGAGCCAAGTCTATCAAAGTTAGTCATCGCATAATGTGGCTTTAACTGTGGAGAATGTTCTCCTAGTTTTGCTCCCCTCACTTTTCATCACTTCATAGAAGTCTTTCCAGGTTTTTCTGAAGTCCACCTATGCATCATTTCTTATAGTACAATAGCATTCCATTACATTCATATACCATAATTTGTTCAGCCATTTCCCAGTTGATGGGCATTCCCTGAATTTCCAGTTCTTTGCCACCACCAAAAAGAGCTGCTATGAATATTTTTGTACATGTGGGTTCCTTTCCCATTTGTATGATCTCTTTGGGGTATGGCCCAAGAAGTGGTATTGCAGGGTCAAAGGGCATGAACATTTTTATAGCCCTTTGGGCATAGTTCCAAATTGCTCTCCAAAATGGTTGGATCCATTCCCAACTCCAGAAACAACGCATTAGTGTTCCAATTTTTCCACATCTTCTCCAGCATTCATAATTTTTTTGTTTTGTCATGTAAGTCAATCCAACAGGTGTGATGTGGGACCTCAGAGCTGTTTTGGGTACATTTTCCTAATCAGTGAATTAGAGCATTTTTTCATATGACTAGATACCTTTAATTTCTCCATCTGAAAACTACCTGTTCATATTCTTTGACCATTTATCAACAGGGGAATAGCATGTATTCTTATAAATTTGACTCCGTTCTCTGCATTTTTTTAGGAAGAATGCCTTTATCAGAGACACTGGTTGTAAAAATTCTTTACCAATTTTCTGTTTCCCTCTTAATCTTGATTGCACTGGCTTTGTTAAAAAAAAACTTTTCAACTTAATGTAATCAAAATTATCCATTTTGCATTTCATAATGTTTTCTATCTCTTGTTTAGTCATAAAAAGTCTTCCATTCTCCATTAAATCTGACAGGTAAACTACTCCTTACTCTCCAAGTTTGCTTATAGTGTTAGCCTTTATATCTAAATCACATACCCATTTGGACTTTATTCTGGTATATGATGTCAGACATTGGTCTATGCCCAGTTTTTGCCATACTATTTTCCAGTTTTCACAACAGTTTTTGTCAAATACTGAGCTCTTATCCCAGAACCTGGAGTCTTTGGTTTTATCAAATATGAGATTACTATAGTCATTGACTAATGTGTTTTATGTACCTAACCAGTTTCACAGATCCATGACTCTATTTCTTAGCCAGTACCAAGCAGTGTATGGCAAGCCCACCTTCCCTAGCATTTTTTTACATTAATTCCCTTGATATTATGGACCTTTTGTTCTTCCAGATGAATTTTGATATTATTTTTTCTAGCTCTATAAAATATTTTTCGCAATTTGATTGGCATGGCACTGAATAAGTAAATTAATTTTAGGTAGGCTTGTCATTATCATTATGTCAGTTTGGCCTACCCAAGAGCAACTGGTGTTTTTCCAATTATTTAGGCCTTACATTATTTGTGTGAAAAGTGTTTTGTGATTGTGTTCATAGAATTTCTTGGCTTGATTTGTCAGGTAGACTCCCAAATATTTTTTTTAATGTCTACATTAACTTTAAATGGAATTTCTCTTTCTATCTCTTGCTGTTGAACTTTGTTAGTAATATATAGAAATGCTGGGGATTTATGTGGGCTTATTTTATATCCTGCAACTTTGCTTATTTATTATTTCAATTAGTTTTTTTTACTTGATTCTCCAGGATTCTCTAAGTATATCATCATATCATCTGTAAAGAGTGATAACTTCTGTTCTTCTTTACCTATTCTAAATCCTTCAATTTCCTTTTCTTCTTTTATTACTAAAGCTAACATTTCTAGTACCATGTTGAGTAACAGTGGTGATATGGACATCCTTTTTTCACTCCCAATCTTATTGGTTAATGCTTCTAGTTTATCCCTATTATGCATAATACTTGCTGATGGTTTTTAGGTAGATGCCACTTATCATTTTAAGGAAGACTTCATTTATTCCTATGCTCTCTAATGTTTTTAATAGGAATGGGTGTTGTATTTTGTCAAAAGTTTTTTCTGCATCTATTGAGATAATCATATGGCTTCTGTTAGTTTTTTTTGTTGACATGATCAATTATGCTGATAGTTTTCCTAATATTGAACCAGCCCTGCATTCCTTGTATAAATCCTATCTGGTCATAATGTATTATTCTCATGATAAGTTGCTGTAATATTTTGCTAATATTTTATTTAAAATTTTTGCATCTATATTCATTAGGAAAATTGGTCTATAATTTTCTTTCTCTGTTTTATCTCTTCCTGATTTAGGTATCAGTACCATATTTGTATCATAAAAGAATTTGGTGGGACTCCTTTGCTTATTTTCCCAAGTAGTTTATATAGAATTTGAATTAATTGTTCTTTAAAGGTTTGATAGAGGGGCGGCCAGGTTTCACAGCAAGTAAGAGCACCGGCTCCAGTGTCAGGATGACCTGGGGATCGAATCCAGGCTCAGACACTTAGCACCCACCCAGAAACACCTGGACATGTAACCTTGAGCAAGTTACTTAACCCTGATTGCTTTAAAAAAAAAGGTTTGATAGAATTTAAGTGTAAATCTATCTGGTCCTGGAAACTTTTTTCCTAAGGAGTTCATTGATGAATTGTTCAATTTCTCTTTCTGAGATGGGGATAAATATTTTACTTTCTCATCTGTTAATCTGGGCAATTAGGAATTTTGTAAATATTCATCCATTTCACTAAGATTGTCAAATTTATTGGCATACAGTTGGGCAAAATAGTTTCTAATTAATGTTTTAATTTTCTTTTCATTGTTGGTAAATTCACCCTTTTCATTTTTGATAATTGTAACTTGTTTTTTCTTTCTTTTTTTAAAATAAAATTAACCAAAGGTTCATCTATTTTATTGTTTTTTTTTATAAAACCTGCTCTTAGTTTTCTTAATTTTAATTTTATTAATTTCTACTTTTGTTTTCAGTATTTCTAATTTGGTATTTAATGGAAAAATTTTAATTTGTTCTTTTTCTGGCTTTTTTAGTTCCATGCCCAATTCATTGATCTCCTCTTTCTCTATTTTTTTCATGTAACCATTTATTCTTTTCTTTCTCTTTTCTCCCCTTCATTCTTCACTAGAGTTTTTCTTCTGACCACTGCCTCCCTCACTCTACCCTCCCTTCTCTCAGTCCCCTCCCCCTTTCTTTCCCTTTTCCCTTACTACTTCTTCCCTCCCTTCTATGACTCCCTCCCTTTTCTTTCCTTTTTCCCTTCCAACTGCCTATAGGGCAAGTTGAAATTTCCCCTAAAAACTGCTTTTGCTTCATCCCATAAATTTTGGCATGTTGTCTCAGTATTGTCATTTTTGTGCATGAAGTTATTGATTATTTTCTTGATTTGTTGTTTAATCCACTCATTATTTAGGATTACATTATTTCGTTTCCATGTTCTTTATTGCATATAATTTTTATTGCATTATGATCTGAAAAGGATGCATTTAATATTTCTGTCTTTCTCCATTGAACTGTGAGGTTTTTATGCCCTAGTACATGGTCAATTTTTGTGTGGGTGCCACTTACCTCCGAGAAAAAGGTATATTCCTTTCTATTCCCATTCAATTTTCTCCAAATGTCTGTCATATATAATTTTTCAAAAATTCTATTCAATTCCTTAATTTCTTCCTTGCTTATTTTGTGGTTAGATTTATCTAGTTCAGAGAGGGGGAGGTTGAGGTCCCCACTAGTATAGTTTTTCTGTCAAATTCTTCCTGTAACTCCCTTAACTTCTCCTCTAAGAATTTGGATGCTATACCACTTGGTGAATATATGTTTAGTAATGATATTGCTTCATTGTCTATGGTGACTCTTAGCAGGATAGAGTTTCCTTCCTAATCTCTTTTGATTAGATCTGTTTTTGCTTTTGTTTTGTCTGACATCAGGATTGCTACCACTGCATTTTTTTTTTACTTTAGCTGAAACATAATGTATTCTACTCCAGCCTTTTACCTTTACACTGTGTATCCCTTTATTCCAAATGTATTTCTTGTAAACAATATATTGTAGGATTATGATTTTTATTCCATTCTTCTATTTGCTTCTGTTTTATGGGAGAGTTCATTCCATCCACACTCACAGTTATGATTACTGTGTATGTCTTTATCTTATCCCACCACCCATTTATTCTTTTCTTTCTCCTTTCTCACTTTCCTTCCTCGCTAAAGTTTTGCTTTTGACCACTGCCTCCCTCACTGTACCCTCCCTTCTCTCAGTCTTCTTCCCCTTTCTTTCCCTTATTACTTCTTCCCTCCTTTCTATGCCTCCCTCCCTTTTCTTTCTTTTTTCCCTTTCAACTGCCTATAGGGCAAGTTAAATTTCTATACCTAACCGAGTAGGTTATTCCCTCCTTGAGCCAAATACAATGAGAGTACAGTTCAATGTTCATCACCTTCCCTTCTTTCCCTTTACTGTAATATGCCTTTGTGCCTCTCCATGTGATGTAACTTACCCTTTTCTGCCTCCTCCTCTTCTATTCTCCCATTACAATATTTTTAGCACTTAATTAGGTTTTTTTATCACATCAAAATCAACTTAAACCCACCCCCTCTGTCTGTATATTTCCTTTCTATACACTGTAATAAAGATACAGTTCTCAAGAGCTGTATCATCTTCCCATGTAGGGATGTAAACAGTTTGTTCTCATTGAATAACATGGTTTTTACCCCCTGCCACTTTACTGTTTACCTTTTTGTGTCTTTCTTCTTGTGTATTTGAAGGTCAAATTTCCCATTCAACTCTGGTGTTTTCTTCAGGAAAGTCTGGAATTCCCCTATTTCATTGAATGTCTATCTCCTCCCCTGAAATGTCATGCTCAATTAACTAGGTATTTGATCCTTGCTTGTGATCCAAGCTGCTGTGCCTTGCAGAATATCATATTCCAAGCCCTCTGATCTTTTAATGTAGAAGCTGCAAGGTCCCGTGTAATCCTGACTATGGTTCCACAATATTTGAACTGTATCTTTCTGACTGCTTTCAGTATTTTCTCTTTGATATGATAATTCTGGAATTTGGCTACAACGTTCCTTCATATTTTCAATTTGGGATCTCTTTCAGGAGGTGATTGGTGAATTCTTTCCATGACTATTTTACCCTCTAATTCTAGAACTTCAGGGCTTTCCTTGAAGATTTCTGAAAGATGATGTCCAGGCTCTTTTTTTCCTCATGGTTCTCAAGTAGACCAATTATTCCTAAATTATCTCTTCTGAATCAGGTTTCCAATTTAGCTGTTTTTCCAATGAAGTGTTTTATATTTTCTCCTATTTTTTCATTCTGTGAGTTTTGTTTTACTGATTTTTGATGTCTCATAGAGTCATTAGCTTCTATTTGCCCAATTCTATTTTTTTTTTGGCCTTTATTAATTTGTTTACTTTTAGTTTACAAGATTAATTTCCACAATTCCTTGAATTTCAAATTTTCTCTCCCTCTCCCCTCGCCCTCCATGGCAGCATACAATTAAGTATAGTATCTGCAAATATTTTCACATTAGACATTAGTCAGGTCATAAAGAAGGATTGTATCAGATGGAATGAACAATGGGAAAGAAGAAACAAAACCAAACAAGTAAAAGAGCAGGTAGTTTGCTTCTATCTGGATTCAAACTCAGTTCTTTCTCTGGATATAGACATCTCTCTCCATCGTGAGATTTTTGGGGTTGACATATAACCATCAATTGCTGAGAAGAGTCCAGTCTATCAAAGTTGGTTGTTACTCATATATTGTGTCTGTAATTATGTACAAATTTCTCCTGGCTCTACTCTTCTCACTCAGCATCAGTTCATATAAGCCTCTCCAGGTAAATATGAAGTCCATCAGCTCCTCATTTCTTATAGCACAATAGTTTTCCATTATGTGCATATAGCACAACTTGTTCAGCTATTCCCCAATTGATGGGCAACCCCTTAATTTCCAATTCTTTACCACCACAGAAAGAGCGGCTATAAATATTTTTGTACATATCGGTCTTCCTCCCACTTCTGTGATCTCTTTGGGATACAACACTAGAAGTGGCATTGCTGGGTCAAAGGGTGTAAAATTATTTATAGCACTTTGGGCATAATTCCAGATTGCTGTTTCAGAATGGTTGGTTCACAACACCATCAGCAATGCGTTAGTATTCCAATTTGTCCACATCCTCTCCACAATTTGTCATTTCCCTGTTTTGTCATTTTAGCCAATGTGACTGGTGAGATGTGGTACCTCAGAGTTGTTTTGATTTGCATTTCTCTAATCAATAGTGGTTTAGAACATTTTTCATATGCTTATAGATATCTTTAATTTTTTCCTCTGAAAATGGCCTGTTCATATTCTTTGACCATTTATCAATCGGGGGATGACTTGCATTCTTATAGATTTGACTCAATGCTATGTATATTTTAGAAATGAGTCCTTTATCAGAGACATAGGTTGTAAAAATTCTTTCCCTATTTTCCACTTCCCTAATAACCCTGGTTACATTGGCTTTATTTGTACAGAAGCTTGTCAATTTAATATAATCAAAATTATCCATTTTGCGTTTTATAATGCTCTCTAATTCTTCTTTGGTCATAAAGTCTTCGCCTCTCCATAAATCTGACAGGTAAACTATTCTTTGCTTTCCCAGATTTCTTACAGGATCAGCCTTTATACGTAGATCATGCACCCATTTAGACTTGATTTTGGTATATGGTGTTAGATAATGGCCTATGCCCAGTTTCTGTCATACTATATTCCATTTTTCCCAGCAGTTTTTGTCAAATAGTGAGTTCTTATTCCAAAAGTTGGGGTCTTTGAGTTTATCAAAGAGTAGATTACTATAGTCATTGACTACTGAATCTCATGGACCAAATGTATTCCACTGATCCACTACTCTATTCCTCAGTCAGTACCAAGTAGTTTTGATGACTGCTGCTTTATAGTATGGATTAAAATCTGGTATAGCTAGTCCACCATCCCTAGCATTTCTTTTCATTAATTCCCTTGATATTCTGGACCTTTTGTTCTTCCAAATGAACTTTGTTACTATTTTTTCTAGCTCTATAAAGTAGTTTTTTGGTAAATTGATTGGTATTGCACTGAATATATAATTTAATTTAGGCAAAATTGTCATTTTTATTATATTAGCTCGACCCAGCCACAAGCAATTGATGTCTTTCCAGTTAGTTAGATCTGACTTTATTTGTGTGAAAAGTGTTTTGTAGTTGTGTTCATATTAGGTCTTGGGATTGTTTTGGCAGGTAGATGCCCAAATATTTTATAATGTCTACAGTAACTTTAAATGGGATTTCTCTTTCTATCTCCTGCTGTTGAATTTCATTAGAAATATACAGGAATGCCAAGCATTTATGTGGGCTTATTTTATATCCTGCAACTTTGCCAAATTTATTTATTCTCATGTAGTCTTTTATTTGATTCTCTGGGATTTTCTAAGTATAACATCATATCATCTGCAAAGAGTGATAGCATGGTCTCTTCTTTGCCTAATTTGATTCCTTTGATTTCTTTTTCTTCTCTAATTCCTGCTGCTAACATTTCTAGTACCATATTGAATAAGAGGGTGATAGTGGACACCCTTGTTTCACCCCTGATCTTATTGTAAATGCTTCTAGCTTATCCCCATTACATATAATACTTGCTGATGGCTTTAAATAGATGTTACCTATTATTTTAAGGAAGGCTCCATTTTTTCCTATACTTTCTAGTCTTTTTAATAGGAATGGATGTTTTATTTTGTCAAAAGCCTTTTCTGCATCTATTGCGATAATCATGTGACTTCTACACATTTTATTGTGGATACGATCAATTCTACTTACAGTTTTCCTAATATTACACCATCCTTGCATTCCTAGAATAAATCCTACCTGATCAAAGTGTATTATTCTTGAGATAAGTTGCTGTAGTCTTTTTGCTAATATTTTATTTAAAATTTTTGCATCTATAATCATGAGGGAAATTGGTCTATAATTTTCTTTCTGTTTTATTTCTTCCTAATTTAGGTATCAGTACCATATTTGTGTCATAAAAAGAATTTGGTAGGACTCCTTCTTCACTAATTTTCCCAAATAGTTTGTAGAGTATTGGAATCAATTGTTCTTTCAATGTTTGATAGAATTCACTAGTAAATACATCTGGCCCTGGAGATTTTTTCCTAGGGAGTTCACTGATGGCTTGTTTGATTTCTTTTTCTGAGTTGGGGTTATTTAAGTAATTTAATTCCTCTTCAGCTAATCTGGGCAACTTATATTTTTGTAAATATCCATCCATTTCACTAAGATTGTCAAATTTATGTGCATACAACTGGGCAAAATAATTCCTAATTATTGTTTTAATTTCCTCTTCATTGAAGGTAGATTTACCCTTTTCATTTTTGATACTCATAATTTGATTTTCTTCTTTCTTTTTTATCATATTGACTAAGGGTCTATCAATTTTATTGGTTTTTTCATAAAACTAGCTCTTAGTTTTTTTTATTAATTCAATAGTTTTCTTAATTTCAATTTTATTAATCTCTCCTTTGGTCTTCAGTCTTTCTAATTTAGTATTTAATTGTGGATTTTCATTTTGTTCTTTTTCTAGCTTTTTCAATTGCATGCCCAATTCATTGACCTCCCTTTTCTCTGATTTATTCTCAGGGATATAAAACTTGTCCTAAGAACTGCCTTTGCTGCATCCCACAAATTTTGGTATGTTATCTCATTATTGTCATTCTCTTGAATGAAGTTACTGATTATTTCTCTGATTTCTAATTTGACCCACTCATTTTTTAGCATTAAAATGTTTAGTTTCCAATTAGTTTTTGGTCTGTCTTTACATGGCCCTTCATTGCATATGATTTTTATTGCATCATGATCTGAGAATTATGCATTTAATATTTCTGCTTTTCTGCACTGAATTGTGAGGTTTTTATATCCTAGTACATAGTCAATTGTTGTATATGTGCCATGTACCGCTGAGAAGAAGGCATATTCCTTTTTATCCCCATTCAGTTTTTTCCAGAGATCTATCATACATACCATCTCTAAATTTCTATTCATCTCATTAACTTCTTTCTTGTTTATTTTAAGGTTAGATTTATCAAGTTCAGAGAGGGGGAGATTAAGGTACCAACTAGCATAGTTTTGCTATCCATTTCTTCCTCTAATTCCCTTACATTCTCATCTAGTAATCTGGATGCTATACCACTTGGTGCATTTATATTAAGTAATGATATTACTTCATTTTTGATGGTGCCTTCTAGCAGGATATAGTTTCCTTCCTTATCTATTTTAATTAGAGCAATTTGTGCTTTTGCTTTATCTGAGATAAGGATTGCTACCCCTGCTTTTTTTACTTTAGCTGAGAAATGATATATTTTACTCTATCCTTTTACCTTCACCCTGTGAGTATTCCTCTGTTTCAGATGTGTTTCTTGTAAATAGCATATTGTAGGATTATGGTTTTTAATCCATTCTCCTATCTGCCTCCATTTTATGGGAAAGTTCATTCCATTCACATTCACAGTTATGATTACTATTTCTTTCTCTCCATCCTATTTTCTCCCCTATTTATGCTTATATTTTTTCCCCTTCTCCTTTCCCCTCCTTAAGAGTTTTCCTTTTGACAACCACCTCCCTCAGTATTCCCTTCTTATCAGCCCCCCTCCATTTTCCTTCCCTTCCCCCTTTCTTCTTCCCTCCCTTCTAACCACCCCCACCCTTTTGTAGCCTTTCCCCTTCCTACTGCCTGTAGGATATTTTTATACTTAATGTAATATGTTATTTCTTCTTCACACCAAGTGTTATAGGAACAAATCTCATGAAAAGCTCCTCTCCTTCCCCTCTTTCCCTCTTTTATGATACATTTTGTGTCTCTTCTCCATAGAGTCCTATGCTTAACTGGTTGTTATACCCTCCTTGCACCAGAACCAATGAGTGAAAAGCTCATATAATATTCATCTCCCTCCCTTCTTTCCCTCTGCTATTTTGTTTTTATGCCCCTTTGTGTGGCATAATTTACCCTTTTCCACTTCATTCATTCCTATTTTTCCATTGCAGTCCCTTTGCATCCCTTAATAATGTTTTTTTAAATCATCATTTTGTGTAACTTATACTCATACCCTCTGCTTGTCTATAAACAGTTTGCTCTTATTAAATAAGAGGGTGTGTGTGTGTGTGTGTGTGTGTGTGTGTGTGTGTTTTCCTTGTTTACTTTCTATGTCTCTCTTGTGTCTCATAATTGAAGGTTGAATTTTCCATTGAGCTCTGGCTTTTTTATCAGAAAGGTCTGGAAGTCTGTCATATCGTTGAATGTATCTCCTTACCTGGAAGAATATATTCAGTTTCCCTGGGTAGGTGATCCTTGGTTGTAACCCGAGCTCTTTTGCCTTGTGAAAAACTGAATTCCACTGCCTCCGATCTTTCAGTGTAGAGGTTGCCAAATCCTGTGCTATCCTCACTGTGGTTCCTCAATATTTGAATTGTTTCTTTCTGGCCACTTGAAGTATTTTCTCCTTTACCTAGTCTTTCTGGAGTTTGGCCACAACATTTCGAGGACTTTTCAGTTTGGGATCTCTTTCAGCAGGTGTCCAGTGGATTCTCGATTTCTATTTTACACTCAGGTTCTAGTATCTCAGAGCAGTTTTCCTTGATGAGCTCTTGGAGGATGTTGTCCAGGCTCATTTTTTCATCATGATTTTCTGGTAGGCCTATGATTCTCAGATTATCTCTCCTGGATCTGTTTTCCAGGTCAGTTAATTTTCCATTAAGACATTTTACCTCTTTTTCTAATTTTTCATTCTTGATGTTTTATTTGACTAATTCTTGGATCCTCATAGAGTTATTTGCTTCAATTTGGTTGATATTAGTTTTTAGTGAATTATTTTTCACGGTTAGTTTTTGGAACTCCTTTTGTATATCACACACTTTTCTTTTTAAGGAGCTATTTTCTTCATTATGATGTTTTTCTAATTTTGCAATTTTGATTTTAAAAGAATGATTCATTTTATCTTCTATCTCTCTCATTTGGTTTCCAAAGTTCCTTTTAAGAGCTCATCTAGGAAAGCTTTCTGTGCTTGAGACCTGTTCCCTGTTGATGTTCCAGCTGTGGGTGTGGAGTCCACATTGTCTCCCTCTGAGTTTGGTTCCTCCCTCTGAGGATAGTTGGACTCCAGAGTCTTTGTCTTTGCAGTCTGCTTTCTACTCTTTTTGAGGCAGGGCCCTAGCCACACCCTTCCTCTAGGGATCCCAAGCCTTTACTGTAGAGGGTTTTGCCCTGGGACAATAATTCCTATGTTTTCAGGGTCAGAGGAGAGATTGGAGCAGGCTGTGTTCACTCTGCCAACCTGGTCCCTGGAGGTCCAGATAGGGGCTTTTTAAATTTCTGGGCTATGGATTAGTAGCCCCAGGAGTATTTGCTTTCCCTGCCAAGAGCCCTGCATTTGGTTCTTACCTTGCTCTGTCCAGTCCCAGCCCTTTAGGTGATAGGCCTGGTAATCACCCTTGTGGTTGGTGGGATTACTTGCCACCACGTTGATCAGGCCTTGTCCCAGCTTGCCTCTGCACACCACAGGCTCGGTGTCCTGGCCTGTCTCTCTCTCCCAATTCTAATTTTAGTGAATTGTTTCCTTTAGTTAGCTTTTGTACCTCCTTTTCCATCTGGCCAATACATCTTTTTAAAGAATTGTTTTCTTCAGTGTACTTTTTTTCCATTTTGTCAATTGTGTTTTTAAATGTTTCTTCTAACTCTCTCATTTGACTTTTAAAATCCTTCTTGAACTCTTCCAAGAAGGCTTTTCAGTCTTGCAATCAGTCATATCCTCCTTTGAGGTTTTAATGTGGGTATATTGACCATGTTGTCCTCTCCTGAATTTGTTTTGATCTTCCCTGTCACTAAGATATTTCTCCATGGTCATTGATTTTTTGTTATTGTTGTTCTTGCTCATGTTGTTTACATTTTCCCCTGGCTTTTAAATTTGATCTCTGCTTATGATTCCCAGACTTCTTGTCCTGGGGGATAGGGGGCTGGTTACTAGTTTTCTGTGCTGAGACCTCAGGTGCTGGCCGTTGGATGTTGTATTGGTGTGGTAGTTTACCTGGTACTGAGATGGAGGTGGGGTATGCCTGGTGTTGGCACTTGTCTGCTCCTCCATCCTGGGGCCCAGGATCTCCCCCTGGTCTGCTGAGGTGGGGCTTGCTATCGGCTTGCTGGAATGCCTCCTGTCCTGTACTGGTTCCCTTCAAACACAGAAAGAGGGACCTTTCTCATTAATCCCCCTAGCCTCCCAAGTTAAAGACTGCTATACTCCATCTTTCTGCTGGTTCTACTATTCTAGAATTTTTCCTAAGGCAATATTCTCTTGGTTTTTCAAGGTCAACAAGGGAGGGTGAGAGCAACTTACTGCTTACTCCACCATCTTGGCTCTTAGAAATTTAAATAGGTGACTTTCAAATACTCAGTCTATGGACTGATGACCCAAAGAGTAGCTGCTGTCTCTACCATAGGTTCTGTGTAGGACTGTGCTTCTCCCTCACCTAGTTCTGACAGACCCCAGTCCTGTGCTGAGAGGTCTGGGAGTAGCCACTGAAAGTGATTCAGTTAGCTGCAGTCTGCTCCAGCAGCCTGTGAGCTAGACTGTACTCCTATCCTAACCCAGAGCAATAGATCCTTCCTGTCGACCTTCCAGGTTGTCTTGGATAGGAAATCTGCCATACTCTGTCTTTGTGGATTCTTCTACTCTAGAATTTGTTCATATTCCCTTTTTAGAGGTATTGAAAGGAGTCTATAGAAGTTCTCAGGTGAGTCCCTGCTTCCACTCTGCCATCTTGGCTCCTGAATTCTTTGATTCTTTGACTCTTTTTAAGACACCACAATGTTATGCATCTTTTCCTCCTACTTAAGTATAACTTGGTTATTTAGTTTACAGGAAATTTTCTATGCAAACTGAATCTGAGCCCTGAATCTTGATCACCATAGTAATAGTTCACATTTCTTCAGTACTTTAAGGTTGACAGAGAATTATCTTCCCAAAAGTCCCTTTTATTTGGTAGCACAAAGATGCATATCCCCACATAACATGCAGAGCCTTGTGAGCACTGCTACACAACCGACTCCCCAACTACACTCAGACTCCTAGTTTTGGTGCCCCAGTATTTGTCTAGTCCAGCTTCTGAACATTCTCTATGTCTGTACATCTAACACCCATGAATCCATACCAATGTGTTTCCCTATCAATAGTAAGCCAGAAAACACAATCACTTCAAAGTAAAGGTTTTGAAATAATATACTAAGAAAATTTATTGTAGGGGATTGCTCTCCATAAACATAAAGTATTCTCTCCTACAAATCTGTCTCAAGTAAATACAGAGGTTAGGCATGAAATAAATGCTCTTATGTCAGATACTGCCAGGTTCTTGATGTCCATTGTGCATGTCTCCCACATTGCTTCACAATGAGTGAAATCTCTTGATTAGGTTCATTTCTTTGCTGGGTTCCCTGGGGATACTCTCTGCTGGGTACCTTCACTCTATGAGTTGGCTATAGTATCCACCATATTTATCTAAACTGAAATCCTTGCCTAGGGCACTGCTATGCTCTTTCAGAAAAAACGCCAGAACTCTTTTCCTAGTACAGCAGAATACTTCACTGGTTCAAATCCCTTGAAATCACAGCACTGAGACCTACAAATAAGGATCTCAGCTCTAGACCTTAGGTTCTGTCTCTAAAAACTTGTCTACATAGACATTTGGGATTCAGGAAGCCATGTCCTTTAAATTCCCCTCTCAGGATGTATGTAAGCACAGCCTTCTAAAATCACATGTTTCTAATGCAGACTGTCATTGCTAATAACAATGAATGAGGGTTGAGATGGGAAGCAGTGGTGAGGAGGAAAGACAAATCTTCCATGCCTTTTCTGCAGTCTGTGAAAGACAAGAGGAAAAAGTCATAGCATGAGTCCTCAAGAGTTCAGTCTCTCCAAATCTGTGTCTCTTCATAACTGGCTCAACCCTTAGGTTTCCAATTTTAAGTACCCAGTCTGGTGATGTTATGGCATCTGATAAAGAAACCATGCTGTAAGGGAAAGGGCACTGGGGCTTTCCCCCTATAAGGCAATATGGCCCCCAAGAAATTTGACCTCCTTGACCTTTTCCTTTGTTCCTTAACATTCTTGGTGCAGAGAATGAGTCTCTGACCTTAGCAGAGTAAGCCACAGGAATCTAGGAGTCAGAATCCACTTTTGCCCAGCAGAAAGATTCATATAGCAGTCAGATTGCATCTAGACATGAATTTGGTGGCATCAATGCCATGTTGGAACTGAAGTAGTGTAAGGGGATTGTTGCCCTTGAGGTTTTGGAGAAAATGTTTGAATATCTGTTCTTACTATGTCTCTGAAGTACACAACTTTTTGTTTAACAAAAATAAATAAATCACTTTAAAAAGACTCCAAATTTCATGCTATGTTTTTTTCAGTAAATGACTTTGATTTGAGCTTATTGTAGTTTCCAGCAGACTATTAAAAGAAAAACACATACATGGGGACTTGTGAGTTATAAGAGATAAATTTTAAGAATTCAATCCTGTACAGTCTTTGAGAGTAGGGAGCAGAGAGATAAGGATAAACATACTCTGGGGGACCCAACTTGTGAATTGGGGGTGGGGTAACTGCAAAAAATTCTATACAAATAGATTTATGCCACAATTAGGTAAATAATCTAAATGTGCTCAAAGATAAAATAAAAATTAAGTAATGTAGATGAATATCCATATCATGATTCTCAATAACTTTACTTCCAAATGTATGAGTTACTATTTCAGCTTTATATTTTATTATTGAAGGAGTTTATTTTATATTTTTATAAAGTTTGTTGCATTAAAAATGCAAAATCTGTTCTTAACTCCTGGACTATATAAAACCACTCTTGGGTTGGATTATTTTAAAATGTAAAAACCTTTTATTTTTGGTTTTTCAGGGCATAAGGCAGGGAAATTGGGGTTTAGTGACTTTCCCAAGGTCACATGGCTAGTTTTTGGTGTTAAGTATCTGAGGCCAGATTTGAACTCAGGTCCTCCTGACTCCAGGATCTATTCACTCTATTCACTGCACCACCTTGCCTCCCCCAGTAAAAACCATTCTTAGCCCACCTATACAAAACCACAATAAATCTGGTCCCCAGACTTCTGTTCTAAATTCAATCCTACATTCTGTATGGCAAAGATAAAAGGAAGAATTGGGGAATATCTATGACCTGATTACATTCTTTACTATTTACCTTGCATATCATTTTAGGATCAAAGCCAAGAATCACAGATCTAAAGGTGAAGAGGACCTCAAAGTCAACCTAGAACATTGGTAGCAAACTCTAGCAGAAATGGGATCCCTGCGGCCATATATAGACTTAAAAAAACACAAATTAACATTATCTATGTTGTATTTTGACTCATTTTGTTAAACATTTCCCAATTACATTTTAATCTGGTTCTGATTGGGAGTTTTGATTCAGGCCCTGAGTCTGACACCTCTGGAAAAGTGTCTTTTGCTCTACTTTCATAAATTATTATTTGGTACAGAGTCATTGGTGAGGGCTTGGAACTGTGGACTTAAATATATGCTGATGAAAAGATGTCCATCAAATGTAGAAAGTAGCAAGGCATCCCAAAGCCATCTGGGGACCTTAGGGAGCCATGTTACTTTTTTTTTTTTTAAACAATTGGGGTTAAGTAACTTGCTCAAGGTTACACGTGTGGTGCTGTGTGTCTGAGCCCGGGATTCGATCTCCAGGTTATCCCAACACTGGAGCCGGTGCTTTTACTCGCTGAGCCACCTGGCCGCCCCTAAGCAATTGGGGTTAAGTAACTTGCTCAAGGTTACATGGCCAGGTGTTTCTGGGTGGGTGCTAAGTGTCTGAGACCAGGATTCAATCTCCTGAATCCTGACACTGGAGCCGGTGCTCTTACTCGCTGTGCTACCTGGCTGCCCCGCCATGTTACTTTTCAATACTTCAAGGATTGAGTCAGTCACTAGTATTTTCAGCTAGAATTTATTAAGTACCTACTATGTGCCAGGCACTGTCCTTAGTACTGAGTTGAAGAGAAAGGTTAAAAAAAAAAAACAGTCCCTGCCCTCAAAGGCAATCTAATGTGGGAAACAACAGGAATGCTGTTTGCATACAGGATAAATTAGAGATAATGTCAAAGAGAAGGCACTAAGATGATGGAAGATTCATTAAATCCCTCCAACTAGCAAACTTTAGTATTTTTTTATGAGTCATAGTAACCAGAAAAATCCACTCCCTGTTAGTCAAGTTTCTGGTAATGATACTCTTTCCATGTAGCTAGACTGATCATCATAGGATAGAGCCATCTGTAGACCCATACTTAGAAGCCTTTGAGGCTTGGTAGGACCTTCCAGAGCTTGTGCTCTGCTGACTTACAGTCACTTCCCTGTTACAACAAGATACTGGAGATTGACTTAAAGTACTAAGTCCCATAGCCACAGTTTTCCTGATTATCTATTCCATAAAACTTAAATTCCTACCATCTTCAGGATATGGCAAGCCCACACACAGAAGGAAAGTCTATTAAGGAAATCAGAAGCCTTGACGCAACACTGTGTTGGAAATCCCTTCCCACTCTGAGTTAGTCTGTCACACTGCCCCCGTATAATGAGGGAGAGGCCTAGTTTCAGAAACACTAGTGGTATTTTACAGTTTGTCTTTCCTTTCAACAAGTTGGTTAATTAAATCCCTTCCACTGCAGGTAATACAGGTAAGCTTCCAATATTAGTGGTCTATACTGTTTATTCCCTTGCCACACCCCTCCCTACCGCCAATGTCAGTTCTCAGTACTCTTGCCCTGCCCTCCCTTTCCACCCCATCTAAATCCCACTACTTACTGCTGACAGCTATTTGGCTTTTTAGATCCTCCTGCTCAGCTTTCTTTCAAATAATTTAACTTTGCAATCAGCCTTGAAAAGCATTCATTATTAAGACATATTTTCTCCTGGAACAAAAATCAAACCTTTTCTTTAAGGAAGTTTATATTTAATTTTTAAATTTTGAACTTATTAACCATTAACAAAAATAAACATTTCAAAATGCAAAGAACAGAAGAAGAAAAAAAGTGTATATTCAATTTGGCTGGATAGAAACAAAATTTCCCTAGTTGGACACACTTCTGAACTTCTTTTATTTTTTTCTGTGTTTTTGTTTTGTTAATCAATACACCTTCTCCCAATCCCTTTCCATCCAATATTCCTCCCTTGTAGCAAATAAGGCACATTAAAGAAAAACAAGCCAATGCTTTGGCTGTCTCTTAAAATACATGAATCACTCTATCTGAACCTCTAGCACATCATTTCCGTGTCACAAGATGGGTGGCATACTTCATCCGTCCTTTAAAGTCATGATTGGTCATTGCAGAGTTCTGAAGTGTTCAAAGTTGACTTCCCCTAATTATTATATTCATCATAAAAAAATGGTATCCTAGTTCTGCTCACTTCAATCTAAATCAGTTCAGTTCAAGTCTTCCCATATTTCTCTGAAAATATCACAGTATTATTATTCATATACAGAATATAGAACAATAAAATTCTATTTATTCATGTTCCACAACTATCTCAAACATTCCCCACCTTTTTTTCCAGTTCTTTCCTAGATTAATAAGTGTTACTACAAATATTTTTGTACATTTGAGTCCTTTCCTCTCTGCCTATGGATTCTTGGGGGCATGGGAATAAAAGCAGTATTTCTGGGTTAAAAAAATATGTATAGTTTAGTGACTTTGGGTATATAGCTCAAAATTCCTTTCCAGAATGGTTGGGTGAATTCATAATTCCATCAGCAGTGCAGTGATTTGATCCAATTTCTATAGTCCCTTCAACAATTATTATTTTCTCAATATGAGGGTAGTAAAGTGGAACCTCAGTTGTTTTGATTTGCCTTTCTCATATTGCTGATGGTTTAGAACATTTTTTTAATGTGATTGTGGACAACTTGCAAGTTCTTATTGTTATTCTTATGTGAAATTGACTATAATCCTTTGACCATTTATCTATCAGAAAATGACTCATTCTTATACATTTGAATCAATTTTCCATGTATATTGAATATCATACCTTTATCAAAGAAACTTGTTACAAAGATTTTTCCCCAGTTAATTTATAATCCCAGTTTACTTTATAATTCTAATTATATTGATTTTGCTTCAGCAAAAGTTTTCCAATTTTATGTAATTGAAATTGTCCATTATATCTTCTCTGATCACCTTTATCAAATTTTTAGCTGAAAATTCTCCTCCTAGTCACTATTGTGAAAGGTATCCCTTTCTCTTTTTTATCTAATGTTTTTAAATGATATAACTTTTTATATTTGGGTCATATATCTATTTGAAGTTTGCTATAGTATATAGTATAAGATGTTTGTCTAAACCTGATTTCTTCCAAACTACTGTCTACTTTTTCCAGCAGTTTTTTTGCAAAAAGAATCTTCATCCGCATAGCTGGTGTCCTGGGCTTTATCCAGCACTATGCTTCTGTGTTCAATTGCCTCTAGATCTTGTTTACTTTATTATTTTCATTTGTGTAACTATTCTTTCCATTTTTCACTTTTCTACATTTTACCATTGTTGTTTTTAGTATAATTTCAGATATGGTATTAAAGTGCCCTACTAGTTCAGTCTCAAAGCCAGAAGAGACCTCAAAGGCCACCTATTTCTGAACATCTCCCTTGAAAATGATCATACAGACTTCACTCCAAGACCTGTAGAAAAGGAACCCACTACCTACCAAGGCAACTCAGGACACTTGAATAGCTCTAATTGTTAGGAAGTTAGGTTTTTTTTTTCTCATATCAAGTCTAAATCTGCCTCTCTACAGCTTCCATATAGGCTTAGTTTTGTCCTGTGAGGCCAAAAAGAATAAAGCTAATCCCTTTCCTCCTTGACAGCCCTTCATTTTGTTTGAAGACTATTGTCATGTCCCCTCTTGCCCCATCTTATGAAAATGTTAGAATCACCTGAGAATTAAAAGTTAGACAAGAAAAAGGGAGGCTATGATCTTCCTGTCAGACCTGGTGAGATTACATCTGTGGATGTGAAGAAACCTCAAGAGAGTGATAGAAACCCCAGAGGGAAAAGTGTAAAGCTGGCAGTTGCTCTCAGACAACCTAGCAACAATGCCAAGGACTCATGTCCCTGTTGCCAGAACATGATAGTTGCCTTGAAGTATTGGTCCAGTTCTCATGTGAAAGAAAGATTAGATTCTCTCTGCTTGATCCCAGAGGGCACAATCAGGAGCAGCTGGTCGAGGCTACAAAAAGTAAGTTTTCAGCTTGTTAACAAGGAAAAATTTCCTAACAATTAGACTTGTCCAAAAGTTCAATAGACTGAGATTGCAGGTAATAACAACAACAATAATGCACAGGTCTACAACGCGTGAAGGTTTTAGAAATGTTTTACTTTCCTTCCTACAAATTGAAAATCTGGAAACCTAGAGTTAAGATACAAATCATAGGACCAGATTCCCAAGCATTTGGGGTGAAAATGGAGGAAGGAAATGAAAAAGGTAATTAGAATAATAGTGGTTATTTACTTGGTGGTTTAGGACTTAAGATGTAATGAATTAAGCAGAAAGCATCTGGGAGAGAAGGATGGGGCTCCACCAGCTGGTGTTTAAAAAAGGATGAGACTTGTGTGCTTTTAATCAGCCCTAAAACTCCTAAGCATCAATCCAAAGCAAAGCATTACAACTGCTCTCCCTTCCCATTCTGTCCCGAGGGTCCTCTGGCATTATCCTGTCCCTTTCACATTTCTCATAGATGGATTTCATCAAGATGCATACATTTCAAGAAAAAAACTCAAAGATGCCCCTGGAAAGTGCCATCTTTTGCTTTCTCCTTGGATGATTTCACAACCTGACATTCTTTAGAACATCTCAGTTTTATTTAGCTTTGTTCTCATCCCTCTGATCCTCTCCTATCCATCTACATAGAAAATCAAATGAATAAATGAATTTATTAAGCACATGATAATTTACTAGACTCTAGGGAAAGAAGTACAAAACAGCATTCTTGCCATCAAAGAACTGACATTCTAGAAGGAGAATGCTACACCTATAGAAGTATGTTGGCCAGAGTAAAGAGTTATGGTATGGAAAGTCATAGGGATGGTGAATTGACAGGATGTATTTTCTTTCTAGAAAAAAAAATGGTGCTATTGATTTGATTTTTTATTTTATTTTTTTCAAATGCATTATTAACTTCTGATTTACATTATTCATTTCTACCAGATTTTGAGTTACAAATTTTCTCCCCGTTTTTCCCCTATCCACTGCCCCAAAATAGCAGTCCCACAGGATATCCCCTCCTCTAATCTGCTCTCTCCCATATTTTCTCCCATACCCCTTTGGACTTTTCCAGTAGATCTCTATGCCCCAGTGCCTGTATATCTTATTTCCCAATTACACGTAAAATAGTATTAATAATTACACACACACACACACACACACACACATATATATATATATATATATATATATTTGATTTTAAAACTTTGAATTTCAGATTCATTCCCTTCCTCCCTTGTCACCCACCCTTACTGGGAAGATAAGCAGTTCAGTATAGATTGTACATGTGTGGCTAATGCAAAACAATAACATAGTAGATATATTGTAAAAGACTGACTATATTTCCCTCCCTCCTATCCCACTTCCCACTTGTTCTATTCTCTGTTTTGATCCCGTCCCTTTTCAAAAGTGGATGCTTCCAACTTCCCTCCCCCTGAGCCTGCCCTCCCTTCCATTATCTCCCCTTTCATCCCCTTCCCCCGCCCCCTACTCTCCTGGAGGGTGAGATACCTTATTTAGTGTGTATTTCATTCCCTCCTCAAGCCAAATGCAATGGGAATAAGGTTGACCCATTCTCTTTTGCCTTCCTATTCTTCCCCTCCATTGTAACCATTTTCCCCTTGCCTCTTCTATATGAGATAGTTTACCCCATTCTGTGTCTCCCCATCTCCTCTCATTATATTCCTCTCTCACCTCTTAATTTCACCTTTTAAGTATCATCCCTTCCTGTTAAATTGGTCCTGTGCCCTCTATCTATGTATATCTCTAAACATATATACACACATTCACATATGTATTCATATGCCCATATACCCTCATATATAGACATATTTACTGAGAAAAGTTTCATAAGTTACAATTATTGTTTTTCCATGTATGAATGTTAACAGTTCAACTTTGATAAGTTCCTTATGATTTCTTTTCCCTGTTTACCTTCTCATGCTTCTCTGGCTTCTTGTATCTGAATGTCAGATTTTCTGTTCTACTCTGGTTTTTTCAGCAAGAATGCTTGAAAGTCCTCTATTCCACTGAATGACCATATTTTCCCCTGAAACATGATACTCAGTTTTGCTGGGTAGGTGACTCTTGGTTTTAATCCCAGCTCCTTTGACCTCGGGAATATCATATTCCAAGCCCTTCAATCCCTCAGTGTAGAAGCTGCCAGTTCTGGGTTATCCTGATTGTGTTTCCACAATATTCAAATTGTTTCTTCCTGGATGCTTGTAATATTCTCTCCTTAATCTGGGAATTCCAGAACCTGGCTATAATATTCCTAGGAGTTTTCTTTTTGGGGTCTTTTTCAGGAGGTGATCGATGGATTCTTTCAACCTCTATTTTGCCCTCTGGTTCTAAAACATCAGGGCAGTTTTCTTTGAGAATTTCCTGGAGGATGATTTCTAGGTTCTTACTTTGATCATTGCTTTCAGGTACTCCAATAATTTTTAAATTATCTCTCCTGGATCTATTTTCCAGGTCGTTGGTTTTTCCAATGAGATATTTCGCATTGTCTTCTATTCTTTCATTTGTTTGGAACTGTTTAACAGCATCTTGATTTCTCATAAAGTCATTAGCTTCCATTTGGTCCAGTCTAATTCTGAAGCAATAATTCTCCTCATTGAGCTTTTGAGATTCTTTTTCCATCTGGCAAATTTGGCTTTTTAAGGCATTCTTCTCCTCATTGCCTTTTTTAGCCTCTTTTGCCATTTGAGTTAGTCTATTTTTTAAGGTGTGTTTTTCCTCAGTCAGGCTGTTGACTCTCATTTTGTAATTTTCTTGCATTGTTCTCATTTCTCTTCCCAATTTTTCCTCCACTTCTCTTATCTGCTTCTTAAGATCCTCTATGGCCTGTAACCAGCTCGTATTTTCCTTTGAAGCTTTTGGTGCAGGAGTTCTGACTTTACTGTCTTCCTCCTGCTCCATGCTTTGCTCCTTTTTGTCCCCAAAATTGGCGTCTGATGTTGGAATCTTCTGAATGCTTTGTTTCCTTTGCCTGGTCATGTTGCCCCTCAGTCACTTGACCCCTGGGCTTTTTGCCACAGTAGGACTCTGCCACTAGACAGGGGAGCTTTCGTCCCAAACACTGGGGTTTTCTCCGCTGCCAGAGGTATGAGATGGGTGCCCTCTCTGAGGTCTCAACACACCCTGGCAAGCTGGACACACACCCCAGGACCTTCACCCTAGACTGCAATCCAGATCCAAGAAGGTTAAAGCAAGAACAATTACCCCTCAGACTGGTGCTTGGTCCCCCTACACTCTGCAGGCCAGGAGCTGAAGCTGCCACGTGGCGCTGGCTGACTGTGCTAGTGTCTTAGCAGCTTCTTGCACCAGGGCCAAAAGCCACCCATACTCCTACTTACTGGGTCACAAAGTCCAGACTGCACTGACCTCTCACTTTGTCCTTTGCATCTATGTGTTGATAAATCTGGAAATGGCCACAGCTGCTGCTGATCTGGAGACCCTCAGGTCAGTGGCTAGTCAGGCCCACCCTGGGGCTAAAGCGTCAGTGTGGAGCACACTCTGGCCAATTCTTGCTGGCCTGCCGGGCTGTCCTCAGCAGGAGGTTAGCTTCTCTGTGTCTTTTTGTGGGTTCTGCAGCTCCAAAGTTTGTTAAGAGTCCCCCTTTGTACATGGATTGGGGAAGGTGGAAGCCGGAGTGGTGGGGAGGTGCTGCTTCTACTCTGCCATCTTGCCTCTGCCCCTTATTGATTTGATTACTATGCCCAGGGCAAAGAAAGAAAGGTATTGGGGTTGGGACAGGAAGAGAAAGGGCATATGTACAGGTATATAGCAAGATGGCCCGAATAGTTGGCTGAATGGCTATATGGGAGATCAAAGTGAAGCATGATCTTGTGTCTAAGGCTAACTAGTTGACTTGATGGGCTAAGTTGACTAGTTTATACTCATTCAATCATTAATGTAATGGACAAGGCCCTAATTTTGGAGCTCCAAAGATGATTACGTTAACTTTCCCACAGACTAGAATGTATGGGAATGTTTCTGGAAATTCATGTCCAGGGGCTCATGTCCAATATAGATAGAGCTAGCCTACGTGGGGAGTAGGAGAGCAGTGGTGGTAGAGAAATAGCATTAAGACCTAGGCATATGGATGGAAGGCTGGATTAAATGAGAAGATAAAGTCTAGTGTCTGAAGCCAGCAAAGAAAGTAGATCAGGCCTTGATCAGTGATACTTCAAAGTAACCCGAAACACCTTGGGCTCAAGCGGGCTGTAATAGCTGTCTTCAAGTATTTCAGAGGCTGCTCTATGAAAGAAGGATTAGACTCATTAAGTTTGGCCCTAGAGGGCAAAACTAAAATCAATGAGTTGGGAGTGGGAAGTTCCCAGCTTCCCAGGCTTGATGTAAATTAAAAAATAAAACAAAAACCCTCCCAACAATTGGAGTTATCCCAAAGTGGAATGGAATGTGTCCGGAAATTATAGTTTTCCTCTCATAGAAGGTGTGGTAGGAACAACATCTACTCCAGTCCCTGTCATGCAGAGTAGGCAATTTTTTCCTTAAAGGATATGGAAGAAAACTTTGAGACTTAATTATCACTGGGAAATCCTTACTTAATCTCTATGGGCCTCAGTTTCCTCCAGTATAAAATGAGAGCATTAGATCAGGTAGTCTTTGACATCCCTTCTAGCTCAATATCTAAGTTGCCTTGATCTATAAACTAATGCTCAAACCCTTGAAAAAGCTTTAATGATGTTAAAGAAGAATTACCATCTACTCTTCTGCCTTTAGGACCATGGAACCTTTCCATCTAATTTGCAACTGAAACTTTCGATCTTTGTGGTCTCTTCCATTAGCATTTGAGTTCTTTGAGATAAAGAACTATCTTATTTTTCTTTTTGTATACCCAGCACTTAGCACAGTTCTTTGCAGCAAATACCTGATAAATTCGTTATTCATCCTGCACTTTTTTTTCATAATGGGGGTTGTAATGGCAAAGCACAGAAGTGGTCCACACCTTGTTTCAGCTATTGAATTAGCACCTTGTTTCAGTCTGTTAAGAAACAGAACATGTGAACTCCACAATTTGTGAACTCCTGGGGAGGAGCTAATGACTATACAAAGAGAGCCCCAGGGCTAGAGACAGCAGGAACTGAGAAGAGGACTCTTGTGGTAGCAGAGTCAAAAAGAAAACTTGTGGTATCCCAGAACTCTGTTTGTCTGCTGTGTCTGTGTTGATGTTTGTTTCTGATACTTTGTACAGAAGTCCTGGAACCTTACTGGAAGCCCTAAAAGATTTTTCTGGTTATATGTTTACAGAAGACCTGGAGGAGGTCTTGGAGGTCCTGGGACTTTACTGAGGATTTGTGCTGACCTCATGGACCTTGTTTGTGGGTCTGTCTTGATTTCTATGTTGATGATTTGTGTTGAGTTCTCAGACCTTATTGGTAGGTCTGAGTTGATTTCACAGGCAGATAGTGAATTGATGATGGTGCCAACAATATGCATGAATATTATTGTGGCTCTGTTAAGCTGTGTCTTCCCAGAAACTGGACCTGTGAAGGACTTGAGGTGGACTGGACACTGTGAACTTCAATATGGAATGGGAACTGGATGAAGATCTGGACAAGGAGGTGGACAAGAAACTGGGAGTGCCTGCCTTTGAATCCAGGTGACACTTGGAGCTGGGACCATGAAAGAGGAACCATGGAAATTGAGAGCCAGCTTCAAGTCAAGCTGAAAGAAGACTTTACTTGGATATTGTGTACTGACCAAGAAGATTGTGATTTACTTGTGACCGAGGGGTGGATGGCCTGTGTATTTTCCATTAGCACTGACTAATGACTGAGTGGTGATTGATGATTGAATAGTGACTGATGACTGAATAGTGACTGATTTGTCACTTAGTGTTCCCCATGAGTGGAGAACTTTGACTATTGTATTTTGTGACCCTTATGGAGGCAAGCCTCTGAAAGGATGACTGAATGATCGAGTTACTAAATGATTGTACTTTTTTGAAAACTATTGTGGCCACTTTGGTGAAAACTATGTGGCCATTTTAGTGATAAGTCATTGTGAATGCTATATTTTGATTTTCTGTGATGAATTGTAACAGTGTGAATGCTGTACTTTGATTTACTGTGAATGTTTTGCTTTGATTTGTCATTGAATAAATAGAGTGTTCACTATACTGTGTAATCAGAAACTTAAAAGCTCTTCACAGTAGCATTTTTCTGGCAAGCTAATCATGCTTGGCTTTACAGGGGTCTAAGTACAATAGTTGGCACACAAGTCAGAAGCTCTTCTTTTCAATATTGGTGTCCCACCATGTCAACCACACCTGTCTAAAATGAATACTGTATCCCAGTGGAATATCCTGTCCGTGTCCTAAGTACACTTCCTTTTGTTAACTGGTAGATGGTCTTCAAGTGTCTTATCATTATAATCCTGAATCTAAACTGAAACCTGAGTAAAAACTGTCTTACAAGAAGTCTTCAAGCAAAGATTAAAAGGCTACTTACATATGTTTTAATGGAATTTGTTTTTCAGGTATAAGTTGGGTCAAATGGCCTCTGAAGTTGCATAAAAAAAATCAATGTGACTAGGATAAAAAGGGATTCCCTTCATTCCCACTCCAATATATCATGGTTACCAAAGTAATTTTCCTAAAATTTTGGTCTGACCATGTTATCCCCTACTCAATAAAATCCTGTTATAACTATTATTAATGGACAAAGTCCAACGATGTCATTGAAGCTTTTCAAAATTTTGTTCTTTCCTATCTTTCCAGCCTCATTGCAATTACTCCCTTCCCTGAACTATTATGATACATCAACACTGGTCTACTTGCTGTTCCTCACACAAAAGCCACCTCTTAAAATTTGTTTCCTTTTCATTGACTGTCTTCCATGAATGGTCCCTTTCCCCCTGATTTATACCTCTTCAAATCCCTGGTTTCCATTAAGATTCAATTCAAATGCCAACTTAGGTATAAAAACTTTCCTGGTTTCCCCAGGTGCTGATGTCTTCGCTTCTAAGGTTACCTTGTACCTATTCTGTCTGTTTCTTGTATTTTTTTAATGTTCATCTTGTCTCCTCCATAGTAATATAAACATCTTAAGGGCTTTTTTTTGTAACACCAACACTTAGCAAAAAGCCTAGCATACAACAGCACTTTGAAATGCTTGTTGTTTGATTGAAATTGTACAGTGGGAAAATTACTTTTGCAGCAATTATCTAAGATAAAATTCCAAGTATCCAAAGTATCCAAGGTATACTGAAAACTAATAGTATTGACATAGAAATATTGTTATTGTTTTATTACAAGAATAATTACTATCAGGGACAGCTAGGTGGTACCGTGAATAGAGCACCAGCCCAGTCAGGAGGACCTGAGTTCAAATCTGGCCTCAGACACTTAACACTTACTATCCATGTGACCTTGGAAAAGTCACTTAACCCCTATTTCTCCTCAAAAAAGGAAAAAAATAATAATTACTATATGAAAACTATACATATATGCATATTATATGTGTGTATATATGCATACTACATGTAAATATGTGCACATATATATTGTAGTGGTTTTATATGTGTGTTATATATATAGTATGCATGTAGATAGATAGATAGATAGATAGATAGATAGATAGATAGATAGATAGATAGATAGATAGATATCACACTAGGAAGAGGAGGCATTTCCCAATTGATAAGTGGTCAAAGGATATGAACAAACAAATCTCAGAATTTTAAAATATTAAAAAAACATATGGAAGCTTACTCTAAATATCTAATGATAGGAGAATTGTAATTTAAAATAAATGAAATTTCATCTCACACTCAGAAAATTGGTAGAAATCACAAAATATGGAAGTCAGAGTTTGAGTTGTGTCAGGAAGACATTCAGTAATATGCTAATAGTTAACCTGTGCAAATTGGCCCTATTATTCTGTAAAATAAATTGGAATTATGTGAAGAAAAGATTGAATTTCTATACCCAAAGATTCCATTGCTATATCTGTACCATAAGAAATTAAAAGACAGAAAAAAAAGTTCTTAAATATAATATTTATAACAGCACTTTTTGTGGTAGCAAAAACCTGGAAAAGATGCAAAGTCATAAATTTTTGGAAAGGTTAAGCATGAATAGAGATCTAAGAATATGTTGAGAAAAATATCATGGGGAAATATATGAACTGATGCAAATGAAATTAGCAGAATCAGAAAAAATGCGTAATGAAGACAATAATAATAATAAAAAGAACAAGAAAAACAAAGCTACATTATATAACTATAATTAAAAGCTGGTACTAGAGAGAAAATAAGAAAATATTCTCTGATGTCCTTGAAGTGAGGTACGTGTGCAGAAAGCAACATATGCTATTAGACAATTATTAACTTCTGAAAAATAGGATGTTTGGCAACTTTAACTAAATAAATTAATGAATAAATGAATGAATGAGCAAAAATAATAATAATAAAATGAAAACCACCAGTGGCAAGGAACTCATTGCTTCCTGAGATAATTCATTCTGCTTTCTCTTGGCTCTCATTAATAGGAATTCTTCATCATATCAAGACAACCCTTGGTCACCCCTTAACCCATAAAATCACAGACTCTCCAAGTTGAACCTCTCTGCAGAGGTCATCTAGTAAAGTCTAACTTCTACTTAAACCTTTAATTCTCAACAAGTTACCTTTTGCCTGAAAACCTTCAGTGAAGGAAACTCACTATCTCCCAAAGCCATTTACTCCATTTTTAGATGGCTGTGGGGAACTGGATTCTAATCTCTGTTCTTCCACACCACGAGGTCTTGGGCCCTTCTTTTCCTCTCACTATGCCTGGCTCTCTCTTCCAGAGAATGAGGATATTTACCTAGGTAGTACCTACTATTTCTTCCAGATCTTTTCCCTGGTTGGGCAAGCTTTTAATGATCCTGAGTATCCCACCTCAAACCACCTAGATACATATCCCCTCCCTCATCTTTTCCTGACAATTCTGAGAGCTGCAAAAAGGAGAACAGCGAGAATCCCCCCCAGAGACTGGTGGAGTGCTCCAAGAAGTCAGAACTGACATAAACAATATGGTCTTTGCTATAGTTGGATGTAAGCCAACTGACCCAAAGAAGGACATGGTGTGAAGCAGATGGTTTAAAGGAAATAACACTAACCTAAGAATTGGAAGAATTAGTTCAAGTCACACCTTCACTTCCTACAAGTTGTGTGACTTTAAACACATTGCTCTTTCTGAATCTCAGTTTTCTTCTCTTTCTCTTGGGATCAATTCATTACCAATGGAGAGGTATTTATTTAAAACCTTCCATGTGCCAGAAATGCCCTAGAGACAAAAATACTTTCTCTCCCTCCTCCAGAAGATCATAGATGAAGAAATAGAAGATGTTCCCTTCATCCTCAGTTTATGGAAAAAGAAACTATCTTTTCTTCCATTTAAGTGATTTGTGATCATAGTCAAGAGAATTTATTTTTCTGTATCCCAATTTACTTCTTTGTAAAATGAAAATAATAATCCCTTACTTGCCTCCTTCACAGAATGGGCATGCGAATATGAGGGTCAAATTGGGCTGAGGCTAGAAAGTACTCTATGAGCCAATGATCTGTTCCTCGGAAAAATCATTTTCTGAATTCCATACCGTTTCACTGGTCATTCTCCATCACTAGAATGTTTGCCCTCCTCATCCTAGCCTCCTAACTCCCCTAGCTTCTTTCAAGTCCAAGCTAAAATTTCCACTCTCTACAAGAGGACATGTATATGCTTAGTATTTTTATATTGTCTCCCTTGTCAGAATGTGAGCTTCTCGAGGGCAGATTTTTTTATTGGCCCCTTTGGATCCCCATTGCTTAGCCTTGTACTTAGTAAGCATTTAATAAATGCTTGTTGATGTAGATTAAATGAGTGGGGGCAGGGAGGTGACTTATCTGTTAGTCAGTAGATTGCATTTTATCCTAACATGTTAGGAGTGAAAGAGTCCTTAGAGATCCCCTAGTCCAATCCCCTCAGTTTACAGGTGGGAAGACTGAGGCAGGTCTTGTGACTTGCCGCTGTTCACAGCTAGTAAGCCAGGATTTGAACCTAGGCCTTCTGATTCCAATGCCAGGGTTCCTTCCACTGTACCACTGTACCATGCTGCTCATCGGCCCTGCCAGGCTCTCGAGTTCTGGGGAAGCCAGCTATGGCCCAGGCCCAGCTTGCTCAGACCGCCACTGTCTCTTCCCCTTGGCTCTTGGGTGGCCTCCAGGGTGTGGGTGATCGTCTTGCAAGCTGAGAGTGGGACTGGGAGCACAGTTTTCCAAGAAACAACCACTCAGCCTGCTCAAGAGAGCATTGGGAAGGATTGCCTGGGAGGCGGGGCTGTGAGTTCCTGGAAATGGGCTTCTGAGGACTTCAGGCAGGTCTTCCTCAGTGGAGGGGCCCCTCTCTACCTTCTGCATTCATTCTCTCTGGTGGCCTGCCAGTGTCTGCATTTGGCTGCCTCCCGGGCATGAGGCAAGACATATTGCTTTCTGTTTAGCTCGGGTTTGTTTATCCCTGTTTGGGCTTGTTTACTGTTGACAATTTAACAACTGTTGTTTTTGGCAGCCCTCATCTGGGTCCCAGGCCTGCCCTGGCCAAGGACATCAGTGCCCCTGAACAGGGGATCTCAGGAGCCTCAAGCCCCTGGGCCTCACTGGGACTTGTTTCACAATCAACACTTTTTGCAAAAGTTATTTCCCTGGGCTCTCCTTCACCTACTCAATGTTCCAGCCAAACTGGATGGCTATCTGATCCCCAAAATCCTGCTCTCTCTCATCCCACCCTATCCCCCCATGCCTGGGACACACTCCACCCTCATCTCTGCTAGGTGAAGCCCTTCTCTTCCCACAAGGCAGGGCTCTGGTGTTCCCTTCTCTGGGATGCTTTCCTAAATTCCCCCCTCCTGAAACCATAGAACAGGATGTCCTCTCAGAATAACATCTAAAGAGGAAATTTAGAGATGAAAGTCAACTCAATTCAACAAGTGTTGGTCAAGTGCCTCCTATGTTAAAGGCACTATCCTAGGCACTATGATACAAAGGCAAAAAAATAAAACAGTTCTTGCCTTCAAGCCTTACATTCTACCATCTAATCCAAAGGTTCTTAAGCTTCTGGGGACATAGATCCTTTTGGCAGCCTGATGAAGCCCCACTCATAAACACTTTTAAATACATAAAAGAAAATGCATTGAATTGCAACAGAAAAAATATTTATTGAAATATAGCTATCAAAATATTATTTTAAATCAAGATGACTGTCCCATTTTAAAAGCCCCTCATCTAGTCTGACCCTCCCATTTCACAAATATGGATGTGAGTCAGAAAGGGATAATACTTTGTCTAAGCTGGTAAGAGAAAGCTAGGTGGGGTGGCTAGGTGGAGCAGTGAATAAAGCACTGGCCCTGGAGTCAGGAGGACCTGAGTTCAAATCCGGCCTCAAACACTTAACACAAAACTAGCTGTGTGACCTTGGGTAAGTCACTTAACCCAAATTGCCCTACCTTCCCCCCTCCAAAGAGCAAAAAGAAAAATTAAAAAAAAAAAAAAGAGGAAGCTATGTAACCCAGTAGATAGACCAGTGGGCCTGGAGTCAGGAAGACCTGAGTTTAATTCTGGCCTCACACAGTAAATGTGTAAGCCTGGGCAAGTCATTTAATTTCTCTCTATCTCAGTTTCCTCAACTATAAATGAGGATAAGATATTAACACAGACCTCATTGGATTTTTTTGCAATCAAATGATACTAATATTTGTAAAATGCTTAGCACAAGGCCAGGCATATAATAGGCTTTTCATAAAGGCTTATTCCATTCCAATGGCAGAACTATCACTCTAAAATAGTATTTCTGCCTCTCAGAAATCTAGTGCTAATTCTCCTAAAGGGTGCTTCATACCTTACATTACATTTATTTGTGTTTACATGAACTATGCCCCAAAGCTCCCTTAAGAAATAGATTGCCATTTTTTAAAATCTTTGCATAAGGTCTCAGAATCTAACTTTGGGCCTTGTAGGTATTTCATAGATTCATTGGTAGATAAAAAGCCATAGTGGATATATTGTACTTGGTATCAAAATTTACATATATATATGTGCGTGTGTATATACACACATATATAAAACTATTCCAATATGACCTCAGATACTCACTGTGTGACCCACATCAAGTCCCACAATCCTCTGAACCTCTTTTTCCTCATCTCTAAAAATGGAATCATAATAATAACAACAATCCCACAGCGATATTGTGAGAATCAAATGATAAGTTATGATATCTAGCAAAAAAGCTATATAAATGTGAGCTACTATTATTATTTTTTAACTGAATTGCATTCAGAGAGAGAGAGAGATAATTGAGTCCTATTGAGCAACAGATAAAGCTCTGAACAACTGGTGATTTTCTGATAGCAAAGTCTAAGTCATTTACACAGAGTCAGAACCATGGATGCACAAACATAGTTACTGAGTATGCAGAATGTGATGGGGAAGTTGAAGTTGTGTGTGCCGGCCCAATGAAGGAAACTTTTTCGTACAAATTTTTATAGGTATCTATCTATCTATCTATCTATCTATCTATCTATCTATCTATCTATCTATCTATCTATTTATCTATCTATCTATCTATCTATCTATCTATCTATCTATCTATCTATCTATCTATCATCTATCTGTCTGTCTATCTATCTATCTTGGAATTAATAATACCCCACTCTCCATATCCCAGGGATATTTACTTGATCATACATTAAGTCAGGTGTGCTATAGTAAAGGCCCAAAGTTTCATGGGGACAGACTTCGCTTCCCAAATTTTCCAGGTCATTCTAGATTTTAAGATTCCTTTTGTACTTGTTCATGTATTACCTGAGTAGGTACTGCCTTCTGCATATGTGTCCTCAGAAAGCCTATCCCTAATTCAATAAGATCCATATTCATGCAAACCATAGCCCATGCTAAATACCAATATGTTTGCTATTTTTCTGATCAGGCAGAGGACATGATTAGTGTAAGACTAAGGGATTTAAGAAGATATCATAGTAAGAAAATTACATTAGAACATATAGCCTAATAAACTAAAAGCAAACTGCCCCCTAAAGTACGGACTTCAGCAGTGGAAAGAGGAAACATGTAGGGATTACACACAAGAAGCACATGTTGGCCAAGGCATACACTTAGAGGAGCACTTCACACTTCTAGCACCTCAGGACAACTGATGTCTTCTGATGAGGTCATCAAGTTGCTCTCACTGGGCTGGCTCCTCTTTAGGATTGGTATTTCTCCTGGGACATTGCTCCAAGGACCTCATGGCAACCAATAGGCATGTGGTCCCACCTGGAAATGCCCCACTGATTTCATGATGGCTGCTGGGCATGGCAGTCTCTGACAGACATTATTCCACTTGTCTCAGATTATCTCATGGTAGTGACCAGCTGTGTTTTGTTCCCTAACACCATCTTCAGAGCTTCAGTTCTTCAGAAACATCTGCTAGCCATTTTAATTCCACTCTGCTAGGGTATAATAGCTAAACTCCCCAATGAAGACAGGCTGACAGTTCTTTAGCCACAGCCAACAATTCAGCTAACAACACTAGGTAGAGTACCCCCAGGCTAAGATTAGAAAGATTAGATTTTTTTTTTCTTTTCAACTGTCTATGTCTAGGCAGACATGGTAGCCCAATTTGAGAAAACTACAGCATTTAATTTGAGGTTCTATGCTTATAAAAATGTTCTCTAAATTTGACTGCAATATAATGTGTTAGAACAAAAGGTAACCTAAAGAGATTAAGTCTTAGTTTTTCATTCATTTAACTTGCATTCTTGCCTTTATTAAGCAAATATATTAACAGCAAAACTTCATTGTTTTGGTGCTATGTTTTAGACAGTGGAAAACCCTTGTACTTTCTCTATAGTCTCACCAACCTATCCTGGGAATAGACTTTTTAAAATATTGGAATATTAAAGATTCATGGGGTGGCTAGGTGGCACAATGAATAGAGCACCAACCCTGGAGTCAGGAAGACCTGAGTTCAAATCCAGCCTCATACACTTGACACAAAAACTAGCCATGTAACCTTGGGCAAGTCACTTAACCCCAATTGCTCTCCAAAAAAAAGCAAAAAGAAGATTCATCCCAGTTTTCTTACTTGTTGAGACCCTCATTTTTTTGTATTCTGACTGTCATTAAATATATTAGTTTTCCAGTTTCCTTTCATCTTTAGATTTGGTAAGTTTGTCATTTCTGTTTTCATCCAAGTTGTTAATAAAAACATTCAACAGCACAGGTTCAACTAAGCACAGATCCCTGGGGTCTTCATTAGCTGGCTGATATCAACTCATTCATGATTACTCTTTGTGTCCAGACCTTTAACCATGTCCAAATGCACCTAATTTTATCATCATTTAGCCTCTCCACCTTATTTACAAAAATAGGAAGAGAGACTATAACATTTTCCTGAATTCTAGGCAAGTCATTTCTATAACATTTCCATGATCTACCAGACTAGTAACATTTTCCAAAAATAAAAAGTTAATCTGCCATTTGTTATTCAGTCGTTTTGCAGTTGTGACTGACTCTGTCACCCCATTTGGAGTTTTTTTTTATCAAAGATGATGGAATGATTTGCCATTTCCTTCTCCAACTCATTTTACAGATGAGGCAACTGAGACAAAAAGGGTTAAATGACTTGCCCAGGATTACACAGCTAGTACGTCTCTTAGGCCAGATTTGAACTCAAAAAGATAAGTTTTTCTGACTATAGGTCTAGAATTCAATACACTGAGTCACCTATCTTCCCCTACTCTGCCATTATCTATCCTTAAAAATTCATGCTGGCTCTTTGAATTCACCATTTTATTTTCTAGAGACTTATTAAACATTCTTTAATAGCGCACTATAGAATTTTGCCTGGAATTAAACCAAAGTTTGTTGGTCTATAGTTTTCATACTCTACTCTATTCCCTTTTTTAAAAATTAGAATATTTTTTTCTGACCCTGATTGGAGGCAAGTCAGTCATTCTCTCTTTTTTTTATTCCCAATCAGTCATTGCACTTTCTTTTTTCTTTATTTTTAAAAAATGTTCATTTTTTTCCAATTACATGTAAAACTTTTAAATTCTTTTAAAAAAAATAGAGTTCCAAATTCTCTTCCTCTCTGCCTTCTCTCCCCCTCATTAAGAAGCAAGCAATTTGATATAGGCTATATATGTATAATCATGCAAAACATATTTCCATATTAGTCATGTTGTAGGAAAAAAGAAAACCACAAACCACACAAGAAAAAAGAAAGTTAAAAAAGTATGCTATAATATGCAGTTCTTTATGCCTGTCCTCATTGGGGAGTTTAGCTATTATACCCTAACAGAGTGGAGTTTAAGTGGCTAGCAGGTGATTCTGAAGAGATGAAGCTCTGAGGTGGCAGGGAACAATACACAACTACCATGAGATCAGTTCTTTCTCTAGAGGAGGATATTATTTTTATCGTGAGTCTTTTGAAACTGCATTAGATCACTGTATTACTGTGAACAATTCATAGTTGAATAGCCATTCATAGTTGACCATCTTACAATATTGGTGTTACTGTTATCCTGGTTATAATGCTATCCTGGTTCTGCTCACTTTACTTGGCATCAGTTCATGTCTTTCCAGGTTTTTCTGAAAGTATTCTGCTCTTCATTTTTTATAGTACAATAATATTGCATCACAATCATATGCCACAACTTGATCAGCCATTCCCTAATTAATAGGCATCCTCTCAATATCCAATTCTTTGCCACCACTAAAATTACTACTAAAAATATTTTTGTACATATAGGTGTTTTTTTTTTCCTTTTATTTCTTTGGGATATAAACCTAGTAATGGTGTGTGTATGTGGTTTGTCCTTCATTCTCAAAGAGGACCATGACATCAAGAAGATGATGCCATGACTTGCAAATAAATTGGATTTAAGTGATGGAGGGCTGTGCAAAGTCACTAGCCTTACTTTCTCCTCTAGAGACATCTGAGTCACTAAGTGACCAGACATAGATCAAGATGACTGGAGATGGCCCTGTACCAAGTAATGGTATGGTTAAGTGAAATGGTATGCACAAGTTCAGTCTTTTGGGCATAGCTCTAATTTGCTCTCCAGAATGGTTGGATCAGTCTATAAATCCACTAACAATGCATCAGTGTCCCAATTTTCCAACATTCTTATTAATATTTGTCTTTTTCTGTCATATTAGTCATCCCGCTTTTCCACCATGTTTATCCTTCTCTCTTGTTCCTTTCACCCTGGTCCTACTCAAAAGTGTTTTGCTTCTGACCACTGCATCTCTCAATTTTCCCATCTATCAGTCCTCCCTTCTCTTAGTCCTTTCCCCTCCAACTTCCCTGTAGGGTAAGATAAATTTCTATACCCAACTGAGTGCAAATATTAACTCTTTGAGCCAATTCTGATAAGAGTAATGTCCAATGGTTACCTACCACAACCACCTTTCTTCCCCTCCACTGTAAAAGCTTTTTCTCACCTCTTTTATGCACAGTAATTTATCCCATTGTAAATCTCCCTTCCTCCTTCCCACAGTACATTCTTTTTTCCCCTCACTCCTTAATTTTATTTTTTATATATCATCCTATTATAGCCAACTCATACCCTTGCCCTCCATCTATGTACATTCCTTCTAACTGCCCTAACAATGAGAAAGTCCTTAGGAGTTACAAGTATCATCTTTGCATGTTGGAATGTAAACAATTTAACATTATTGCATACCTTCTAATTTCTCTTTCATATATACCTTTTCATGCTTCTCTTGAGTCTTACATCTGAAAGTCAGATTTTCTATTCAACTCTGGTCTTTTCAACAGGAATGTCAACAGGCATTCAATAGGCAAGTTCTCAGCAATCTTTGTTCCTGGGGAGACAAAGCTTAGCAAGGCCACAAGATACATTGCCAGTCTCTTCATTAATTCATTCTCTGTCTGCAGAACAGTCCTAGGACCCCTGAAAACATTAGCAAAACCGTCTCCCAGGATTTCTGTAAACACAAAACAAGAAAATCCTTCTTCAGGGCTTCTGAACCAACAGCAAGGTTCCAAGCCCTCTGCAACAACAGCACTGTCCTTTACCAGTGGACAGTATTCACTCTCTGTCTGCAGAATAGTCTCAGTAGCTCTGAACCAACAGCAAGGTTCCAAGAATTCTGCAACAACAGCACTGTCCTTCACCAGTGGACAAATCTGGCAAAACAACATCAAAACAGACAGACAAAGTACCAGCATAACAACCATGTCTCCTCAGTCCTTGGCAGCTCTGGGTGGCAGATCTCAAAAGTCCTGGGCAAGTCAAAGTGGCCCTCAGCAATCCTCTCAGTCTCTCTCTGCCTCCAAAAGGGTGCTGCTTCCAAAAAGTTCTTCTGCCTATCTCTTGTTTTTCTCCAAATCTACATCACCAGCTCCTCCCAGTTGAGCACTCTCTTTTCACGTCAACAAGTCCATCCCACAAGTGGGATTAACAAGCTCTGGGTTTTAACACAATCAAACCAAAAACCAAGCCAATATAGGGGAATCTTTAAATGCCATTACTATTACAGAGCCCTGGAATTTGGCTATAATATTCCTGGGAGTTTTCATTTCAGAATCTCAGTAGGCAGTTGATGAATCCTTTCAGTTTCTATTTTACCCCCTGCTTCTGGAATATCAGGGCAATTTTCCTCGATAATTCCTTGAAATATAATTTCTAGACCTTTTTATCATAGATTTCAGATAGTTCAATTATTCTTGTTTTTAGAGTATTTTATTTTTTTCCCCAGTTACATGTCAAGAACATTTTTCACATTCATTTTTATAAGATTTTAAGTTCCAAATTTTTCTCCTTCCCTTCCTCCTCTTCCCTCTTCATAAAATGGTGGGAGGTTTGCTATAGTTTATACATGAGTTATCATGTAAAAAAATATTTCCATACAAGTCACAGTTGTGAAAGAACAAATAAATCAAGAGAAGGAAAACACAAGAAAGAATTAAGTAAGTGAAAAGATATGCTTTGGTCTGTATTCAGAATCCATCAGTTCTTTATCTGCATATGGACAGCATTTTCCTTTGTGAGTCCTTTGTACTTGTTGGCTTATTGTATTGCTGAGAAGATCTGAATTATTCATAGTTGGTCATCACTCAATGTTGTTGATATTGTGTACAATGTTTTCCTGGTTCTGCTCATTTCACTTTGCATTAGTTCCTACAAATCTTTCCAGGATTTTCTGAAATCTGTCTGTTCATCATTTCTTATTGCACAGTAGTATTCCATTATATTTATATGTCACAGCTTGTTCATTTATTCCCCAATTGATGGACATCTCCTAAATTTCCAATAGTTTGACACCATGAAAAGGGCTTCTATAAATATTTTTGCTCATATAAGTCCTTTTCCCTTTTTTATATCTTTGGGATATAGACACAGTAGTGGTATTGCTGGATCAAAGGGTATGCATAGTTTGGTGATCCTCTGGGTATAGTTTCAAATTGCTCTCTACTGATAATTCTAAAGTAATCTCTCCTGGATCTATTTTCCAGATCAGTTGTTTTTACAGTGAGGTATTTCACATTTTCTTCTACTTTTTCATTCTTTTCATTTTGTTTTATTGTTTTTTAATATCTCATGGAGTCATTAGCTTTCATTTGCCCGATTCAAATTTTTAAGGAATTATTTTATTCAGTTTGCTTTAATACCTCCTTTTCCATTTTACTAATTTCACTTTTTAAGGAGTTTCTTTCTTTGGTGAATTTCTGTACCTCTTTTACCATTTGACCTATTCTGTTTTTTAAGGTGCTATTTTCAGTAATTTTTTTGTGCCTTCTTTACCGAACTGCTTTTTTTGCATTACTGTCATTTCTTTTCCCTATTTTTTACTGTCTCTCTTATTCAATTTTTAAAATCCTATTTGATTTCTTCCAGGGTCTAAGAACAATTCATATTTTTGGAGGCTTTGCATATAGCTGCTTTGATCACATTGTCTTCTTATGAGTTTGTGTTTTGATCTTGTCATCATAGTAACTTTATATGGTCAGGTTCTTTTGTTGTGGTGGTGGTGGTTGTTTGCTCATTTTCCAAGTCTATTTCTTGATGTTTAATTTTATGTTGAAGTTGGGCACTTCTCCAAGAGTGGAGGGGGGAACTGTCCCAAGCTTTGGTTTTGTGTGTGTGTGCTCCTGTTTTCTAAGCTAGTTTTTGGGGTCTGTAAGTGTTTAGTTTTTCCAAGGTGGCATCAACTAAGAAGAGGTGTGATCACTGCTCTCCTGGTCTGTGCTCTAGTCTGTGAGTGACCATAAGCATCTTTTTGGGTCCTGGAACTGTGACCAAGGTTCCTATTCCCCTGTGGCCACTGGCTCTAATATGCTAGTGCCCTTCCTCACCATAGGATTGTGACTCAGAATCATGTATGAGAAATGAAACAGTCATGCAACCAAAAATAGTCTCTTGTAATTTTCTTCTCATCAGTTGTATGAACGACCCCCTTACCATCTGTAGGCCGATAGCTCTGGAAGCCCTCTGCTTAATCAGTCACCTTCAAGACTTTCTGTTGGGTTCCTGGGGTGTGGCCTGGGCTGGCCTATGCCAGACTACTCTTCACTCTCACCCCAATGAGACAGACCTTTTTTGCTTACCTTCTAGGTTGTCTAGGACTGGGAAATTGTTCCAACCCATCCTTTTATTGATTCTGTTGTTCCAGAACCCATTTAAGGTGTTATTCCAACAGTCTGTATACTTTCAAGTATAGCCCACTACAGTATGTTTCTCAAGATGGCAGATAGTGGGGTATGGGGCAGAGAAGAGGGAGACAAGCACTGCCCTATCAAGAGGTGCCTGGTTCAAATCTGGAAGTTTCTTCTGATCCAAGTTGATCATTGATCATTTAGCCTGAGATATCCTTAAAACCTATTTGAGGATTCGAGATTTCAGCTTATGATATTTCAGTAGCAGCAGCCCAGATGACTTTCCATAACATATTTTGTGTGATGAATAAGCAGAGAAGGGGAGGACTAACAAAGTGTGTTGGTATTATATCATACATCATTAGGCACTGGCTGACTAAAATGTCAATCAGCATCAATCCAGTCCACATTATATATTAACATATCACAGATGTACAATTTAATAAATATGAAAACTCTCACTGTGGGTCCTCCTTATACCAATGTAGATTTCAATTGAACTGTAATTTATAATTTTAGACAATTGCCTGAGTCTCAGAGTGGTTGCCCTTGGTCAGAAAGTTATTGTGTCAATGGTTGGATTTGAACCCATATCATTGGAAGTGTTAGAAAACACTATTTACTACTTTACACTTATCTCAATGACTATAGCTGCAAAATATAACCAAATATATACCTATTATTGATTGACTTAATGCTTCCTGGCAGTCCAGCTAGTCAATGATTTGTGTGGAAAAAAGCAATGAGTGTAATGATCTTCTGCCTATTATAGTTTCTTAAATCCAATTATTATTTATTGATGCCCCTATTTATAAGTAACTTTTACCCATGACCCTAAACCATATCTATGCAGGAGTGAGAACTGACCTTAAGGTACTATTGTTTGGTAACATAGCTCTCCTGAGAAGCAAGTGGCTATCTGGATGGTATAATCTATACGAAGAGAATGAAGTAGAACCAAATGTATGTCCCTAAATTAAGTTCTCATTTTAATCACATTATTCATGACAAGGATAGCATAGTCTATCCCTTTTAGGTGCCCAGGGTTATCAAATTAGCTCTAAGTGTCATGGAAAAACACAAGTTCTAGAGTCAAAAGATGTGGGTTCAATTAAAAAGCTACCTCTCACTAGCTATGTGACTTCTGACATACTTTTACCTCTCTAAACCTCAGTTTTCTTATTTGTTGAATAGATTTAATACTTGTACTAACTGTCTTGTGGAGTAATTATAAAAATAAAGTTTTATAATCCTTAAAGTATAGTATGCATCCAAGCTTATTTCTCTAATATTAGGTTAAGACATTCAAAGTCCTCTTCATGTAGGAAAGGGGCTAAGAAAAGGAGAATAAGTTTTCTGGAATTCAATTTCTTCATCTGTAGAGTCCATGTGATATAGAGTAAAGAGCATTGTAATTTGAGTTTGAAAGCCAGGATATTCATGACTTTATTATAATCTGTGTGACTTTAGGATGATAGGAGCAAGCAATGAAAAGAGAAGAAAGGAGGAGGATTTTCCATTTCTGGAAGACTGTTCACTGGAAGAAGCAATACTTAGTGTAGGTCAGTTTGGCCAGAACAGATTGTACATGATGAAGAGCAATGTGAAATAAATCTAGAAAGATAGGTAGTAATCAGATTATAAAGGTCTTTAAATGTCAAACAAATAAGTGTGTTTTATTTTAAGAACAAATGCAAGCCAGTGAAGTTTCTTTGAGTAAGAAATTTATTTTTAACACCCTTTGCAATTTTTTTCTTTTAGTTTTGATGTTTTTAATTTTCAGTTACAAATTCTCTCCCTCCCTCTGACCCCTCCTCCACCTATTGAAAAGGCAGGAAACATGACGCCCATTGTATATGTGAAGATATATAAAACATATTTCCCCATTAGCCATGCTTGTCCCCCAAAAAAAGGTAAGAAAAAAAAAGAGAAAAAATATGCTTCAGTTCTCCATCAGGAAGCAGATAGCATTTTTCATCATGAGTCCTTTGGAATTGTCATTCATCATTTTATTAATCAGAGTTGTTGAGTCCTTCACAGTTGATCAGTATTACAATATTGTTATTAAACTGTGTATTTGTTCTGCTCATTTTAATTTGCATGAGTTCATAAATCCTCTCAGGTTTTTGTAAAAAAGCACTTAGCATAGTTCCTGGTAAAAGTAGGTGCCATATAAATGCTTATTCCCTTCCCCTCATATAAGATAATTTTAGAAGAGTAGTACAAATGATTGTAAAGCCAAGCATGAGCAGTTTTCCAGATGACTGCTGCTGTGAACAGCTTTCAAGGTTCTGATTACACAGTATAGTGAACTCTCTATTTATTCAGTAACAAATTAAGGGAAAACATTCACAGAAATTAAAATACAACATTTACAATGTTATAGCTTAACAACTTATCACTAAAGTGGCCATATAGTTTTCACCAAAATGGTCACATAGTTTTAAACAAAGTACATTTATTTAGTAACTCAATCATTCTTAAGGAGACAAGCCTCCTTAATTGACATAAAGTACAGAGATCAAAAGTTTTCCAAACCTAGGTCACATTGTCTTAATCTCTTCAATCAAAAAAATCTTTCTTCTTAATTGGAGATTAGTTTTCAATCATTCTTAATTAGTAAGTCCTTAACTTAATCATCTAAATATAAAGGTCAAAGTTCTCCACCCCTAGTAAACCATGATCTTCTCAGTTTTTGTTGTTAAATACCCAAGTAGATGTCTTTTCATCTTGACTCAAGACAGGCTGTCAGCTTCCATGGTTCCTCTTCCATGGTCCCATCTCCTATCAGCTCCTTGTTGTCCAGCTCCTTATCCAGTTCCTGTTCCATACTGAAGCTCACAGTGTCTAGTCCACCTCAAGTCCTTCACAGTTTCTGTTCCTGAGAAGACAAAGCTTAACAAAGTCACAATAACATTCAGAAACATTGCCAGCACCCTCATCAATTCACTTTCTACCTGTGAAATCAGCATAGACCCAACAGTAAGGTATGAGGAATCAACACAAATCATCAGTATAGTCCCTGGACCTCTGAAATCATCAGCAAGACCCTCCTCCAGGATTGCTGTAAACATACAGCAAGAAAATCCTCTTTTAGGGCTTCTGAACCAGCAGCAAGGTCCCAGGGCTTCTGTAACAACAGCACCATCCTCTATTAGCAGACGAATCTGACAAGGTAACATCAAAACAGACTGACAAAGTACCAACACCATAGCCATGCTTCCTCCCAGTTCTCTTCTCATTTTCAGTTCTTCCCAATTCTCAGTTCAGTCCTCAGTTCTCATTTCTCTTCTCAGTTCTTCTCACTTCTCTTCTCTCTCTCTAGCAGTAGCAACCCAGCCTCCAGATGCTCACTCCCAGAAGTTCTGGCCTCTCACAGCTTGGGCTTTTCCTTATATATGGCACTAGCTCCTCCCTGTTCTACCCCTTCCTGTTATGTCAACAAGTCCATCCCACTGTGGGATTCACAAGTTATGGGTCTTAATACTTGACTTGAAACTAAGTGCTAAGTACCTGTTTGATTGCAAATACAAGGGGCAGGAAAGATCTTCAAATTCCCATTACCATTACAATCTTATATTATAGAAGCCTGAAAGTAGTCATTCCTCTGTCACTCCACCCAATTTACAAATGCATGTTACCTTAAGAAAAAAAAAACTTTCTTTAATCCTTGTTGTTTTTCTTCACTTGTTTCCAACACTTTAGGACTTCATTTGGGGTTTTGTTGGCAGAGACACTAGAATGATTTGCCATTTCCTTCTCTAATTCATTTTACAGATGAGGAAACTGAGGCAAACAAATTAAGTTACTTGCCCAGGGTCACACAGCAAGTAAGTGTCTGAGGCTAGATTTGAACTCAGACAAAGCAGTCTTCCTGACTCAAAAACAATCACTTAATCCACTACACCACCTAGTTGCCTCTATCACCCTCAATAGCTACCATCTCAGTTTTCTTCCCCCTCCTGAGCTAAACTCCTAGAGAAAGCCATCTACAATAGGTAACTCTACTTCCTCTATTCTCACTTGCTTCTAAATCTTGTACATTTTGGTTTCCAATCTTATCATTCAACTGAAATTGTCCTCTAAAACTTGCAATGATCTCTTAATTAACAAATCTAAAGGCCTTTTCTCAATCCCCAGCCTTCTTGACTTTCTGAACCTTCTGACACTGCTGATTATCTTCTACTAACTGACACCCTCTTCTCTCTACATTTTATAGCATTGTTCTCTAATGGTTTCCCTCATGCCCTGTCTCAGTCTCCTTTGGTAGAAAGTCAACAAGAATTTTATGTAAAGTATTTACAATGTGCCAGGCACTCTGCTATCATTCCAATCTGACATTTCGCTCCCCTCCATGTGTTTTAGGATACATCTACGTTGGCCAATTTGTTACCCTTTGTACATGACATTCTATCTCCTTTCTCTCTGCCTCTGTGTTGGCATCTACCATGCCAGGTAGTGGTCCCCCCTTCCTTACCTCCACATTTTAGTTTCCCAGGCTGCCTTAAAATCTGAGCCTAAATCCAAGCATCTGCAGGCAGACCTCCCCTTCTGCTTTCCCTCTGAGTTTACCTCCATGTACTCTGTATATGTCTTGTAAATACATAGCTATTTATATGTTGTCTCCTCTATTAGAATGCAAATCACTTGAAGGTCAGAACTCTTGTTGTTGTTTAATTTGTTTATTCATTTTATATGGGTTTTTTGTGTCTTGTGTCTTATATCCCAGGTTATAGTGTGTATATACATCTATACACACATACATATGGATGCACATATATGTGTTTGTGTATGAGTATATTATATGTGTGTATGTATGTAGACATATATAAATGCATAGCTATAATGCTTACTAAATGCTTTCTGGTTTAGCGATTAATTTATTTTCAATTTAGAGATGTTGCAGGGGTGGCCAGGTGGTTCAGCAAGTAAGAGCACTGGCTCCAGTGTCGGGATGACCTGGGGATCAAATCCAGGCTCAGATACTTAGCACCACACCCAGAAATAATAACTGGCTGTGTAACCTTGAGCAAGTTACTTACCCCATTTGCTTAAAAAAAAATTTAGAGATGTTGCCCAGAAAGTATACTACATTGACATGGAGATGAAGGAACCAAAGGGATCTCATGAGATGACCAAGAGAGAATGTTTAGAGAGAGGGGGAAAAATGAACAAGGACAGAGGCTATATTTCACAAGCAGGATATAATTGATGACCACACAGAGGAAACTTAAAAGGAATCATCAGGAGAAAAACCAAGAGAGAAGAGTGTCATGAAAGCCAGGGGGAAGAGAAGAAACAACCAACTGCCAAAAACTGCAAAGAGGCAAGATTTTAATTTCATCTGTAAGGACTGACACAGATAAATGGAGGGTGTGGGATGGGAAGGGAGAATTCTAGTCAACACACTCAAAGACACATTCACAAATGTGAGAAAACTTATAAAGACATATTTGGATATGATGGGGTGCTTAGGATCTATGTTGGTAACATCAGTCTGTAATATCAGTTTGTAACATCAGTCTGTAATATCAGTTTGTAACATCAGTTTGTAAAATCAATTTGTAAAACCAGTCTGTAAAATCACATTTTCCCTCCCAGTCTCAGAGCATTAACTCTGCCCCTTCCCCCTGCCATCACTCTGCCCAGCAACAACTCATGAACTGTTTATTTCTGCTTGGAACAATAACAAGCTACATCTATGAATCCTTCACTAAATCATCTATAAATATTTTAGCTTAGCCAAATATTATCTCTCCTTAGGATAATGGCCAGCTGCATCTATGAATCCTTCAATGCACTATCTATAGGCTAACTCCTTAGCCAATTATATGCATACTGAGTCTCCTTTAGCCTTGGTTCCCAACATCCATCTTGTCAAACATGACACTGATGAGTGGCAGACTAGGCACTTCTCAGTCAGCCCTGACTGCTAGCTGACTTAGTGATATTTCAAGCCTAAAACCGCACCTCCAGGTAGGCCCCCCCCCTCCTTGGGCTATTTCCCAGTGAATTATGGGCAATACACCTGCACAGTTGATATTAAAAGTGCATGTTCCTTTAAGCACTGACCACTCCTTAACTCCTCCCTAATTCCACCTTACTCACCTAGTTAGCATAATTGACACCTGATTTACTGTTGTGACTCCTTAAAAACTATACCTATGACTTCTTTAAGTGTGCAGGTTCCCTAAGAACCCTTGCCCGCTGTAAAGTGTAACAATAACCTTTTTTTTTTTTTTTAAAGCAATTGGGGTTAAGTAACTTGCTCAAGGTTACACGGCCAGTTATTTCTGGGTGGGTGCTAAGTGTCTGAGCCTGGGATTCAATCTCCAGGTCTTCTCAACACTGGAGCCGGTGCTCTTACTCATTGTGCTACCTGGCCGCCCCCAAACAATAAACTTTTACAATCCTGACTTCAAAGATTTCTTGGGCCTTCTGAATTCCTTTCAGACTGAATAGCAGGGACTCTGGTCATAGATTGGAGGCCCCGTATCACCTATTGCCATTCCCCCCATCAGATATACAATATAATGCTTTACATGAAGAACCACCCCCCCCCCCAGTAGAGATACACACATGGACCAAGCACACTTCATAAGTGAGCATAGGACCCAGCACATAATAGGTACTTAAGAAATGTTGTTGATTGACTGGCATGGAGAAGAAAACATACTTCCTCATACAAGAAACAAAAAGACTGCTTCCGTTCAACACCTATTTACACATGTGGGAACCTCCATTACATACACACATGGATTCCACATACTCATAATTTAATCCATGAACTAATTTCTTCTTGCTTCTCCTCACACAGGATACTCAATCTCCTCATTGATCACTTTTCAGTGTCTGTCCCCTATGCTTGGGATGTTCTTCCTCTTCAGTTTCTGCCCTGTTTTCCCTGGCTTTCCTCAAGATTCAGATAAAATTCCACCTTCTGGAAGTGGCCTTTTCCACACCCTTTTTCTACCACCTCTCCCCATCTTCTTCTCTTCTGTGTGAGATGACCTTTTATCTATTCTGTATATATCTTGCAATACCTAGTTAAATTCATATTGACTCCCCCATTAATAAATGTTTGCTGACTAATTCTCACTCATATCATACTTTATGATTTAAAAATCCCTGTCCTCACCATGGCCCTTTGAGATAAGGAGAAATAATCCCTACCCACTCCCTTTTCTATCCCCAAACACAGACAATTCTCTTCAAAGCAGCCAGCAATTATTATGGATCTACTGAATTTTGAGTTATTTCCATACACTGTGAGATATACAAAATGGAGAGAAGTTGCAGTTCCTATTTTCATGGAGCTCACAGACTATTAGGAGGAATGAGATTATTTATATATATATATGTATATATATATGTATATATATATATATATATATATAATAACCTGATAAGTGCCTTAGGAAAGTGAATCAAGTTATGAGAGGTTCCATGAGGCAGGTTGCTATTGACTGAGACCATAAGGGAAAGACAAGCATACTCACATGTATGAACACCCTGACAGATTTGCACGAACAGCCTATAAAACAAACAAACGATGAGTTATTTTTTTCATTCTAGGTCTAAGAGGCAATAATGAAACCCACTCTGTGAAAGTAGAAGGGGTGTGAGCCTGAGAGGGGAGGGGTGACAGAAGAAGAAAGATGTTAGAACATATGCTTCTGGAAACTGTTTGAAAAGAAAGCATGTGAGAAACATTTGCTAATCACTAGAAGAGCAGGAACCAAGTGGAAAAGGAAGGGAAAAAGTCCAGGAGAGGTCATAGTAGCTACCTTTCTAGAACAAAATTCCTGCTCTTCTTGTCCTAGATTGCAAGGAGTGAAGGTGAGGGTTGAGGAACACAGTGGAACAGTACCGAGGCAGAGGGTGTCCAAGGAATTAGCAAAAAACAATTGTGCCATCATTGGGTGGCAGATACCATAAGAAAACAGCAGTGTCTGACCCTAGAGGAAGCATAAGACTGGGATTCAAGAGAGCTTTGTCCCAGATTTTCCCCTTAATTGCCTGTGTGATCTTGGACAAGTTAACTTTCCCACTCACTGGCCCTCAGTTTCCTCATCAGTAAAATAAAGAAATTGGACTCAATCTTTAAATTTCTTCTAAGCTCCAATATTCTTTACTCTATCTTAAGATCTCTTTCCAGTTCTGTCATTCTAGGTTATAGGCTTATAAGGCTTCTAAGTTTAACATTCTGTGATTCTGGGAAAAGGAAAAATATTTTCAAAATGATTCACTATTATTGGTTAGATCAATGTAATAAACTAAATGAAAGAGATTCAGCAGATAAAGAACTCAATAACCAAATATTTTATAGGGTGGAAAATATAAGTTAACTAGAGGATATTTCTCTATTTGATAAAAATTGCTGTGCAAACTGGAAAACAGTGTGGCAAAAATTAGTCTTAGACCAACAGCTTATACTGTTCTTCACAACACATTCTATATGGATATGTGACTTTAATATAAAAGATGATAATATTAAAAAAAACTAGAAGACAAACAAATCATCTACCTCTCAGAGTTATGAGGAAGAGATGTATTCTCAATCAAAAAAGAGATAGAGGCAATTTTAAAAGATAAAATCCATGATTTTGATTACTTGAATTGAAAAGGTTCTGCAAAGACAATATCAATGCATCAAGGATAAAAAGGGAAGTGGTCAACTGGGGAAAAAAATCTTTGTATCAAATTTCTCTGATTGGTATCCAACATACATAAACAATGTATACATACATACATCTATTTGTGTGTATACATATCTCATGATGATTTCCCAAAACATATGAACAAACAGTTCTGAAAAGAAATGCCAAGTATTCACAATTACATGGGGAAAAATGCTCCAAATCACTAATAATAAGAGAAATTCAAATCAAAACAACCCTGAGGTTTCACGTCCCAATTTGTAAATTAGAAAAAATGACAAAAAATGAAAACAATAAAAGTTTGAGGGACAGTGAAATGATAAGCACACTAATATATTGTTGGTGGAACTGTGAAATAGTACAATCATTCTAGAAAGCAGTTTAGAATTCTGCAAATAAAGTTATTGAAATGTCCATACTTTGAAGCAAAGACTCCATTACTGGGGTTATACCCCAAGGAAGACATCAATAAGAAAAAACTCGCTATATACTCCAAAATATTTGTAGCAGCACTTTTTTTGTGAGAGCTAAGAATTGGAGACAAAATATATGCCCATCACTTGGGAATAGCTAAACAAATTGTGGTATACGAATGTAATGGAATACTACTGTGTTATAGGAAATGATGATGACTACAGTGAAGTATGAAAAGATCCTTGTGAACTGATACAAAGTGAAGTAAGCAGAGCCAATAAAAATATGCATGGGTAACTACAATAATGGAAATGGAAAGAATTACACACTAAATAAATAAAAAGTAAATGAAACAAAATTATAAAGATCAAATCAGAAGAGATCATAGAAAACAAACCCAAGCTATGACTGATTATACATGTGTCCTTTAACATTTTTACTATTAACTCCCAACTAGAAGATGTAAAACAAGAGACTGCCTCTCTTCCTCTCAGTCCTGTGTGTTCCTGTTCTGGGATTAGATGTAAGGAACTACCATCCCTACAACCTCTCCCCTCTATCTTTGGGAGAGTTTCAAAGAAATAGTCCATGGCAACTTACATGACCCAGCTCAAGCACCCTGGAGGAAGACAATATACAAAGAAAAATTGAAAAAGAACAAGAATGCTTTTCTAAACTCCAAAAGACTCAGTAAGATGGGATGAGGATGCATACCAATCAGGCATTAAGGTTAGGAACAGTTAAGTAGGTATGGACTCTACAGAAGTGAAAAACAGGGAATTACTTCAGTAGATCAAGAAAGAAATATTCTCAGAGCTACCTATAGAAACTAGATGTAGGAGATGGAGCTATGAAACCTAAGAGAATAGGACACTTAAATAGATAGGAGCTCCATAGGAAAATGCTCCATAGGTTGGAAAGAGTGGTAAGCATTGTCTGATAAGGCTCCAGCACAATCTTTCCATAGTCTAGCAAATCAGGAACTATGATGCAGAAAGTATGAAGGAAAAGAAAAAACCCATAACACCCTCCTCAACTCTTAATTCTGTCAGTGGAAGAGTGACCAAATGGAAAACTGCTTCAAAATTAAAAAGAAAAAGATTGAGAATACTGTTTTGCAGGAATTCACCCCAGTTTCCCCCCCCTGCTAGGATCTCATCCAGTCTAATAATGTAAGTCACTGGAGGAGTGCTGAGGGTTGACAAGAAGGGAAACTCAACTTTCTAAATGCTCAGAGATGAGCATCTTGTCCTTCTCTATGTGAATATAATCATTCTGTTTTAAATGTTAGACTTAGGGTTTGCAACAGAAAGTTGGGAGAATAAATGAAATGAGTGGATTAAATGAGTAGATAATATGTTAAATACTGTGCAAAATACTAGGAATATAAATAAGAGAGAGAGAGAGAGAGAGAGAGAGAGAGAGAGAGAGAGAGAGAGA
>NW_027186436.1:3169497-3252697 GCF_028583685.1 Petaurus breviceps papuanus
AGAGAGAGAGAGAGAGAGAGAGAGAGAGAGAGAGAGAGAGAGAGAGAGAGAGAGAGAGAGAATCCCAGCTCTCAAGGAATTCATGTTCTCATTGGAGGAGACAACACGTATTACACAAAAAGTGTTTCACCAGCAATAGAAATGGAAAAACTGGGCTTCAGGGTGAGTGGCAAGACCCAAACCTCTTTAAGATATACCAGCAGATAAGACGACAGTGCCTAGAAATCTAAAGGGCACAGAAGCAGGACAGATGATAAGCTCTAGTGGGCTTCCATCTCACTGGAAGGCTTGTAAACGGTGATTCTCACCTCATCCTTGTGGTATGAACAACCAGACATGTTACTTCCTGTTCAGTTGCTCCAATGGCGTAGATGGAGCCTGTGTAACTTTAGTAAAAAAAAAAAAAAAAAGAAGAGAATCCAAGGAAGGAAAAAGGTGAGCCAGATATTGAAGTTGCCAGATTCTGACTAGTTGGGGGATAATAAACCAGAGAGGTGAGAGGCTTCCAAAGTATATCTGGGTTCTTGGTATCAAGAGGGAGCCTCTGACACAAGGATTACATTTGGGAGCAGATTCTCGAATTATTTTTAAATTTACTTAATTTTATTATTTTTACTTAATTTTATATTTTATTTTTAATGTAAGTTTTCTGCACTTACAATTCATAGCAATATGCTCACAAACACCACTGTAGGCGTAAAACTGAGGAACACTGTCCAATTCCTTATAATTTTGTATGTGAGGGGGAGGAGAAAAGAGGGGATAAAGGATGTTTGAGTAACAGATATGGCTACCCAGTTTTTGGAGGGCTAGAATGCCAGGATGTGAATTGAACCTTACAAAAGAGTTTTATGGTGAGGAATGCCTATGGACAATGACAGGGGTATCATTAAAAGGATATGGGTGACTTCTGTGATTTCTTTGGTTGAATGTAAAGAACCAGGAAATGTATTCCAGAGGAAGAACAATAGAGTCATTGCTTCAAATGAGGTGCCAGAAACTATTGAACCTAACCAAGACCCTGGGATAGGGACTCTTAACCCTTTTTATGCCAGTTCCTTCTGTAAACCTCTTGAAATCTATGCATGCTTTTTCAGAATAATGTTTTGTTGCCTACATTCTTAATGTTTAAAATGTTAAATTTTAGTTGGTAGTTAGTAAAAAATAGTCTAAGGAAATAACTAGACAGGAGGGTAATTAAAGGGTGGTTACCAAACCTTCTATTCTGTTCACAGAAAAATCAATCAATCAACCAACCAAAAGTGCTTTGTGTGATGGTGTGGTAAGACAAGCTCTAACAGGCTTGCAGAGCCAATTGTTAAATTTTCTTTGTAAGCACTGGCACTTGGAAACAGCAAAGCTATAAATCAGGAATTGATTTATTGTTTTGTTGATTTCTAGACTTAATAAAGTATTAATAATGTAAATTAAACTTAAAAGCATTTTATTTTGGTGAAGAGCCAGTTGTAAAACATTTACCAGCAAATTCCTGCTTCTATATTCCAAGTGCTATGCTAAGTTCTGGGGGGGAAAAAAGGACAAAAATTAAACAGTCCCTACTTTCAAGGATCTTACATTCTATGTAGGAAAAACAAATAAAAATATATTCATATTAGTAAAGACAAAATTAATACAAGGGTACCTGAAGGAAGGTACTAGAATCTGGAGGTTAAGAAAAGACTTCATGCTTGAGCTGAACTTTGAAGAAAACTAGGGATTTCAGAAAAAAAAAAAGAGATACTTCAAAGATGGACAATGGAGTATATGGCAGAGCTGCTCATATGTGGGAAATCTTCCTCATCAGGCGGCAGTCTACTGCCAGAACTGCTATGGTTTCAGACCATAAAATAGATTCTGAGACAAGCAAAACAAGTATGATGTGATTTCCTGCGTAAACTTTTTATCAAAGGGCTATTTGTACAGGATACTCCTCATTGAAGGAGATTGCTCCATACCTTTGTGAAGGATGGAGTTGGTGAGATTCTAGCCTTCTGACTTCAGTCTTGGAGAAAGAGAACACATGATTCTAGACTCTTTTTTAGGTCCCTGAAGAAAGAAAAAGACCCACTGAAGAAGCCAACAAATTGAAGGTGCCAACTCCTTGACATATCAACTTCTCCCCAAAGTCTTTCTTTCTCTTCAGGGACCCAAAGGGAGTCTAGAACCACATGTCTTCTCCCTACAAGAGAAAAGACAGAAGATAAAGGATTTTTTCTCCTCTCTCCAGTTATAAATAACAATACAAATTTTCTTTCTATGAAAATGAGAGCCAAGGGTTAAACCTATATGAAGTTATAGCTATTTTCACGAGGAACTTAGCTAAGGAAAATGACTTTGATCCATGGCAAGAATATGTTACTGAGATATTGCAAGAATGGCAAATACCTGACACAGAAAAAACATAGTTATTAGGGAAATCACAAAGGACCCTCTCGTTCATGTTGTATATAACCTAAAGATGAATCTTCTATACATTACTGTACTTCATTATTTCCATGTAGTGAGTAAACAATTCAAAGTACAGAGAGTGCAAAGGGCATTTGTTAAATTCACCTATCTAAATATACAACAGATCTAAACAAATTAATATATTTCATCTTGAATAATTTCTTCTAAGTTGTGTCTGGTTAAAAATTTACCCATGCTCTTCGCAGTCATGAAAGAGAAAATTCCATTATCTTCTATAATTTTAACTAATACCAAATAATTATAACAATTATTGCTTTTTAATATAACTTGAGATATCTCAGAGAGCAATTCCCATTTTTCCCTTTTCTCTTTTTCAAAGCATCTCTTTATATCTTAGCCTTTCTTCCAGAAGAATATTGTTATTATTCTTATGAATTATGTCATTTACATTTTGATCAAGATAGCATTGAAGCTGTGGATTAATTTGTATAGCATTGTTATCTTTTATGTATTAGCTTGACCTTACCATTTGCATTGAATAGCTCACCAATTATTTTGGTTCTTTTTTGATGTAGGAAGAAAATAAAGGTTTCACAGTTATCTTTTTATATTGTGGGTTAGCAGGTTAAATAACATTAGACTGTTATTGTATTTTGTCATTATATTTAGTGGAAAATTTTAATCTTTATTTCTTATTGGTGAGATAGAGAAATGTTGATAACTGTGATTTTAATCTTATTTACTACTTTTTTTGAACTGCTAATTATCTCGTTTTTGTTTACCCTCTTCATTTTCTAAATAAATGACCATTTAATCTGGGAGCAGACATATTTTGTGATCCTCTTAACCAATGTTTATTCCTTTAATGTCTTTTTTGTTGCTGTTGTATTGTAATAACTAGCATTTTAGAACAATAGTGATTAATAACAGTGAGAATACAAAGCTTTACTTTTGTTCTTTGTGGGAAAAATTCTCATTTTTATCTTTTCCTTAAAATACTAGCTAGTGCATTAAAATGTATCCTTTATTGTGTTAAGGGAAAAAAATCTTTCCTTTCTTATAAATTTTTATATTTTTTAAAAAATGATTTCTGCATATCAAGTACTTTTTTTTTTTTTTAAGCAATCAGGGTTAAGTAACTTGCTCAAGGTCACACGGCCAGTTATTTCTGGGTGTGGTGCTGAGTGTCTGAGCCCGGGATTCGATCTCCAGGTCATCCCAACACTGGAGCTGGTGCTCTTACTCGCTGAGCCACCTGGCCATCCCTAAGCAATTGGGGTTAAGTAACTTGCTCAAGGTTACACAGCCAGGTGTTTCTGGGTGGGTGCTAAGTGTCTGAGCCCGGGGTTCGATCACACTGGAGCCGGTGCTCTTACTCGCTGTGCTACCTGGCCGCCCCTCAAGTACTTTTTTCAGCATCTATTTAAGTGGGCTCATTTAAATCTTGCTATGAAAATAATTCATTGGACTATTTTTGCAATATTGAATCATTATGACAATCTTGGCATAAATTCAATTTGACCAATGATAATAATGCATATTTTAATATGTAAATATCAATACTTTGCTATTTTCATCAATATTTGTGGCCCATTCCTATAATGAAATCAAGGAATAAACATTGTAAAAATTTATAGTTGTCTGGTATTGATGCATAGTCAAGAGATATAAAAGAAGACTCCAGGCTCTGCCAATATAATAAAAATGGCAATACAACATAAGTTCATTTATAGATTCAGTGTAATACCAATAAAATTAGGCAAAATAATAAAATTCATCTGGAGGAACAAAAAATGAAGAATCCCCAAAGAAATATAGTAATTAAAAATATGATTAAAGAAAAAGGGAGCTTATCAGTACCAGATCTCAAAGTATATCACAATGCACATACCATTTGGCACCAATTAAAAAGGAAAAAGAAAATTCAACCAGTAGAACTTATTAGGTACACAAGAACCAGGAGCAAGCAGAAGTAGTAGCATAATGTTCAATCAAGAACTCATTTTAATAAAGACTGCTGAGAAAGCTGAAAATTAGTTTCTCAGAAATTAGATTTACAACAATATCTCATAGTATGCTTGACAATAAAATGCCAATAGATTCATGGTATATAAAAAGTTAACTAATAAAATAATATGAGAATTGGGGATGTAGCTACCTTTCACAGTTCTGTATAGCAGAAGGATGATTGATTTGTCAAGGTATAGGAAGAATGGCATGAGATACAATGGACAATTTTGATCACATAAATTTTGGGGGGGAAATTCACTAGCAAAATCAATGCCAATAGAAGGGAAATAGTTGACTAAGAAAAAAAATTGTACCAGATGTCTCTGTTTAAAAAATGTTATACCTGAGATACATAGGAAATTGATGCAAATATAAGGTCTCTTCCAGCTCTGAATCCATGACCCCCTGAACAAGAGACAGTTCCCAAAAGACAAATGATTAAAGGATATGAAGCATTTTATTTGTTTCAATCAACAAAAATCTGCATTTTCACCCTCACCAACCAAGAACCCCAACTGAGAACAAAAGAAATCTATTACAAACATGTATAGTCAATCAAAACAAATAAACCAAGAAAAATTTTTATTCACTTTGCATCTTTCATGCCTCTATCAAAAGGTAGATGGCATGTTTTATCATTAAGTTTCTGGAATTGTGGTTAATCATTAAGTGAATTCCGAAACTGCTTACCTTTATCATATTGTTATCATTGTATAAATTGCTTTCTTGGTTCTATTCACTTCCCTCTTCATTAGTTCATTCAAATTTCCCCAGGTTTCTCTAAAATCCTCTGCTTCATAATTTCTTACAGCACAATAGTATTCTATCACATTTCCATACCATAAATTATCTATCCATTCCTTAACTTGTGGCACCCCATCAGATTCCCATTCATTGCCATCTAAAAAAAAGCTATAAGTATTTTTGTACATCCTTAGAATTTGTTTTGCAGAAGAATAATTCATTTAATCTATCCTCTTTATAATTTTCTTCTCCCTTTTCCCCTTTATTTACTTGCTGAGTAAAATGTGCTTCTATAGCAAAGCATTTTGTGAGTATATTCTTCCTTCCTTTGACCAGTTCAGGAGAGAGGTTGAAGGGTCAGCGCTCTCTCTCTCTCTCTCTCTCTCTCTCTCTCTCACACACACACACACACACACACACACACACACACACACACACACACACGTCCTTGTCTGAATAGATATCTACTTGCATACCCTGATTATGGAAGGTAATTTTCCCTAACCTTTTTCCTCTCCCCCCACCAGTGGGGTATTGGTCTTCCCCTCTCTTTCCAACCTTTAATTAGATTGTCAATATGTAAAAGAACTACTTCCAGGCCTTGTTTGGATAGACTACTTTTGTGACTTCTAATAATGTTAGGGTTCATTGAGGACACAATTACTAATGTCCTATTTTAGAATGTAAGCAGTTTATCATTATTTAGTCTTTTACTATTGTCCATTCATTATTACCTTTCTATATTCATCTTCACTCCTGTTTTAGAACATCAAAGTTTCTATGTAGCTCAAGAATTCTTGGAAGTCTTCTATTTCATTAAAAATCCACTTTTTCCTCATTTTAACATATACTCCATTTTGTCAGTTAAGTTCCTTTTGCCTGTAAACCTATATCCTTTGCTTTTTGGAATATTGTGTTCCAAGTTCTCTGATCCTTTGTAGTGGTGACTGCTAAACCATATATGATCACAACTGTGGCTCCTCAGGATTTAAAGTAATCTTTTCTTTCTGCTTCCAGTATTTTTTTTCTTTGACCTGGAAACTCTTTATTTTGACTATCATGTTCCTGAGAGTTTTCATTTTGGGCTTTCTTTCAAGAGATGACCAGTAAATTTTTTTGTATTTTTATTTTGTTTTCTGGTTCTAAGACATATGAGCAATTTTCTTTTAATATTTCTTGAAATATGACATTTAGCCTCTTTATTTTGGCCTTAGTATTCAGATAGTCTAATAATTCTTACATTTTTTTTCTCAATTTGTTTTTCAGATCAGTTGTTTTTGCTATGTGATATCTTACGTTTTCTTCTTTTTTCAGTCTTGTTATTTTGTTTTTTATTATTTCTTGTTGCTTCATGGAGTTATTGATTTCTGATTTGCCCATTCTAATTTTCAGGGACTGCTACTTGGGCAAAGTTTATGTCACGCTATTCCCAGTTAGTTCTTTCTCCCATAGCTGTCCTTTCTTTTCCATTTTTTTTCTTAAGCTCTCTCATTCCATTATGAAAACAGTGTTTAACGTTTTTAAACTCTTGCTTCCTCTCTCCCAGGAATTATAGTTGAGTTTGTGCCCTGGGTGTATTTTTGTCTGAGACTTTGCTTATATATGGTTTTTGTCTTGAATTTCCCTGACACCATAATAACTCTTTATGGTGGAATTCTTTTGTTGTTGTTTGTTTGTTTGCTCATCCTCTCAAACTCCTTCCTTACTTTGGACTTAATATTAGGGCTGGACTCTGCCACACTTCCATAGGAAAAAATCTGGGTTGTCTCTGCTGCTAATTTCTTAGGGTATTAGGTGTTTTTGTTTGTTTGTTGTTGTTGTTTTTCATTCTAGGCTCCCAGTGAGAGCTCGGTCCAAGAACTTGCAAGCTTTCAGTGATCCCAAAGTTGTCTGATCCAGGGCAAAGTTTTTTTTTTTTTTGTCCCACCTTGTCTGAGCTCTGCCAGTTTCTTACCTGTTTTTGTCTGAACAAAAGTAGATTACTGCTGGACTTAGCCCCTATCAACCAGCTGCAAAGCTCATTGGTTCAAAGTGGCAGAACTGTAGACAGCTCTTTGTTTTGAGATTCCTGCCCTGATTATTCCTCTTCAGCCTGGACTAGATGTTGGAACTGAAGCCCTGCTGTGCTCCTATGGTAGAAGATCCCACTGCTTCTGACTTAGGAACTTCCGCCTTTCTCAGGGCCTCAATACCCTGAAACACCACTCATGTGAAGGTCCATTTGTCAGAATGCCCTGTATCTGTGACCCAGAACTGGATAGTGGGCAAAGAAGCTGCTAGTTAGCAGCTGTATCCATTGAGGTGCCCCTGTATAGGTCTCATGGTATCCTGGCATGGATTACAGATCTTCTCTTACCTTGGGGCACAGCCTCCCTGGGCGTTGGAGTACTTCATGGAATCATGTTCTCTGTTTCTTTTTTCATGAACTAGGCTGAACAAATGACTCACTGTGACTTTTTGTGGGTTTTCCCATCAGAATTCAGTCTGGTGCATTGTCTAGACCTGTTTGGAGTTTTGTAGAAAGGCATTCAACTATACTATTTGTGCTATTTTACCATCTTGGCTCTGCTTCTACAGATAGTTCTTAAAAAAGAATTGAAAGCAGATATGACCATATAAAAAAGTAGTTTTCCTTAAGCACAAGTTTGACCATATCATCCCCCTACTCAATAAACTTCAATGGCTACCCATTACCTCCAGAATAAAAAAATCCTCTGCTTGGCATTTTTAGTCTATCATGACCTAACCCCCCATAACTGGCCCCTCCTCACAAGTCTTAAATCATACTCCCATACTTACTTTTTAATCTGGTGACACTGGCCTCCTTGCTGTTCCACTAACAAGACACTCCATCTTTCAGGTTTAGGCATTTTCTCTGACTATTCTCCATGCTGGAATACTCTCCTTTATAGCATTTTCATGAAGGTCAGATGAGATTTTGCATATATATACATGTGTGTATCCATATATATATATACACATATCTATAACTTTGCAAACATTAAAATTGTTAGCATAATTATCAATATCATTGCAATGACCAAACCATAAAACTGAACACTAATCATGCTTCCTATATATTTCCAGAGAAGTGATGCTCTAAAAGTGCAGAATGAGATGTATATTTTCAGATACAGCCAATGTGTGAATCTGTTGTGTTTGACAATATAAATTTATTATTGTTGCAAAACATCTAATTAATCTTTATTTTCATTCTACTTTATTTTATTTTTAGTTTCAGAGCTTCTTTTTCTCCCACACATTGAAAAGGCAATAAATTTAAAAATCCATTATAAATATAAAGTTATGCAAAGAAGTTTTTGCATTCATTAGGCATGTTCTGACAAAAAAAATCAAGAAAAAAGAATTAAAGAGAAAAATATGTTTCAATCTGCACTCTGAAACCATTTGTTCTCTTTCTGGAGAGTGATAACATTTTTCTTTATGAGTCCTTTTTACTGTGTAGGCCATGTGTTGATAAAAGTTACTAAGTCTTGAATAGAGCACCAGCCCTGGAGTCAGCAGGACCTGAGCTCAAATCTGGCCTCAGACACTTAACACTTACTATCTGTATGACTTTGGACAAGTCACTTAACCCCACCCGCCCTACCTTCCCCCCTCCATAAAGAGAAAATACCCCCCCAAAAAACAAAAAAAAAGTTACCAAGTCTTTCACAGCTGGTTATATCTGCAATATTATTGTTACTATGTAAATTGTTGTCCTGGGTCTTTTCACTTCACTTTACATAAGTTCATATAAGTAAGTCTTCCTAGGTTTCTCTGAAATCTCCTTTATCATTTTTATAGCACAATAATATTACATCACATTTATATACAGTAACTTGTTCAGCCATTCCCTAAGCTGTGAGCTTCCCCTCAGCTATTAATTCTTTGCCACCACAAAAAGAACTGCTATAAATATTTTGCACATATGGGTCCTTTCTTTTATTTGTTTGAGATATAGACCTGGTATTAGTATTGCTGGTATGTATAGTTTAATATTTTGGGGGGGAGGGGGAGAATACTTCCAAATTGTTTTTCAGATTGACTGGACGAGTTCACATCTTGATCAACAGTGCAATTGTATACCTATTTTCTCACATCTGCTCCTGCATTTATTATTTTTCTTTTCTGTCACCTTAGCCAATATGATCAGTGTGAGATGGCACCTCAGAATTGGTTTAATTTGCATTTATCTAATTATTGGTGATTTAGAGCATATTTTTTGGTGTTTTTTTTTTTTGGTGGGGGGGAGGCAGGGCAATTGGGGTTAAGTGACTTGCCCAAGGTCACACAGCTAGTTAAGTGTCAAGTGTCTGAGGCTGGATTTCAACTCAGGTCCTCCTGACTCCAGGGCCAGTGCTCTATTCACTGTGTCACTTAGCCAATCCCTAGAGTATTTTCATATGACTATTAACAACTTTGATTTTTTCCTCTGAAAATGCCTATTTGTATCCCTTGACCATATCATCTGAGGAATATCTATAATTCTTATAAATCTAGCTCAATTTCCAATATATTTGAGGAATTAGACTTTTTTAATTTTTGAAAAATAAATTTATTTATTTATTTACTTTTAGTCTACAGCATTAAATTCCATAAGCTTTTGAGTTCCAAATTTTCTCCCCCTCCTCCCTTTCTCCCCACGTGGCAGTAAGTAATCTGACATAAGTTCTACAAATACCTTCACATTAAACATTTGTCAAGGTGTAAAGAAGGATTGTAACCAATGGAATGAACAATGAGAAAGAAGAAACAAAACAAAGCAAAAAAGTGAGAGAGCAAGTAGTTTGCTTCAATCTGCATTCAGACTCTATAATTCTTTCGCTGGATATGGATAGCCCTTTCCATAATGAGTCTTTTGGAGTTGTCTTGTAGCCTTACATTGCTGAGAGCAACCCAGTCTATCAAAGTTTGTCATCACAGATATGATGTGTCTATAATTGTGTACAATCTTCTCCTGGTTTTGCTTCTCTCACTCAGCATCATTTCATATAAGTCTTTCCAGATTGTTATGAAGTCTGTCTAATCCTCAAATGAGACCTTTATTACAGAAACTTACTGTAAATATTTTTCCTACTTTATTTTCTTTAATATTAGCTGCATTGATTTTGTTTCTGCAGAAACTTTTCAACTTTATGTAATACAAATGAACATTTTACCTCCTGTGAATTTTCCTCTCTATTGCAAGGTCATGAACTCTTCAGCTAGTCATTGATTTGAAAGGTAATTTCTTCCTTGCTCCATTAATTTGCTTATGGTGTCACCTTTTATGTCTATATCATGTGCTCATTTGGAGTTTATTTTGGCATATGTCATAAGCTGTTGGTCTGTGCCTAATTTGTGCCAGTCCACTTTCTAGTTTTCTCAGCATTTTTTTTCCTCAAATAGTAAGTGCTTGCCTCAATAGCTTGGATCTTTGGACTTACCAAACATGAGGTTACTGTGTTCATTTGTTTCTGTATACTGTAAACCTAAACTGTTCTACTTATCAATCATTCTGTTTATTATCCAGTACCAAAACATTTTAATGATTATAGTTCTATAGTATAAATTGAGATCTGACACTTCTAGTCCCTCTTCATTCCACTTTTTTTCATTTATTCTCTTGATATTCTCGAACTTTTGTTCCTCCAAGTGGATTTTGTTGCTATTTTTCTTAGCCCTATAAAGTAATTCATTGGTAGTTTGATTAATATGACCCTGAATAAGTAAATTAATTTAGGTAGCATAGTAATTTTTATTATATTACCCCAGTCTACCCATGAGTAATTAATATTTCTCTATTTAGATCTATCTTTATATGTATGAAGCATATCATAATTCCTGTGTGTGATTGGCAGGTAGGTTCCCTAGTATTTTGTACTGTATGTATTATCTTAAATGGAATTTCTCCTTCTATCTCTTCCTGCTTTGTTTTATTGTTAATATATGAAGGTGTTAATAGTTTATGTGGGATTGTTTTATGTTCTACCACTTTGATAGAGTTGTTAATTGTTTCAACTAGTCTTTTAGTTGATTCTTTAGGGTTCTAGAAGTAAACAAAATCATGTCATCTGCAAAAATTGAGTTTTCTTTCCTCACTGGCTTTGTTTATTCCTACAATTTCTTTTTCTTGTATTATAGTTATAGCTAGCATTTCTAGTACAATATTGAATAATGATGATGATAGTGGACATCCTTGCTTCACATCTGGTATATCCCCATTTAAGATACTGCTTGCTCTTGGTTTAGGTAAATACAACATGTCATTTCAATAAAAGCTCCGTTTATTCTTATGCTTTCTAGTGTTTTTGAAAGGGATGGGTGCTGTATTCTATCAAAAGCTTTTTCTGCATCTATGGAAATAATCACAAGATTTTTGTCTTTTTGTTCTTGGTGATGTCTATAATGTTTAGAGTTTTCCTAATACTGAATCAAGCCTGTATTTGTGGTGTGAATTCCATTTTATCATAAAGTGTGATCTTTGTGATACAATGCTATAGTCTCCTTCCTAGCATTTTATTTTAAATTTTTCCATCAATATTCACTCCAGAGATTCATCTACAATTTTCTTTCTCTATTTGACTCTCTCTGGTTTAGATATCAAGCGCATTTTGAAAGGAATTTTATAGTGTTTTTTTAACCTATTTTTAAAAAGCAGTTTATATAGTATGAAAATTAAATGTTCTTTAAATGTCTGATAGAATAAATTTGCAAATTCATCTGATCTGGGTTTGTTTGTTTTCCTTTGGGAAGTCATTTATGACTTGTTCAATTTCTTCTCTTAAGATAGAATTAAGTAAGTATTGTATTTTCTGTTCTGGTGATCTGAATAAGTTATATTTTGTAAATATTCATTGATTTTGTCAGGTTTATTGGAATATGATTGAGTGAAATAGAGATTAACAATTACCTTTATTTCACCCTCATTGGTTGTGAATTCACTTTTTGATATTTTTGATACGGATAATTTTTTTTAAATCAAATTTGTCAATGGTTCATCTATTAAATTGTTCTTTTAAATAGTTCTTAGTTTTATTTATCAGTTGATTTTTAAATTTTTATTAATTGCTCCTTTAATTTTCAGAAGTTTTGTTTTGGTGTTTAATGGATGGAGTGCTAGTATTTTCTGTTTTTTTTAAGTTGTATTCCAATTTAGTTGCATGTTAATTTCCTTTTCCTCTCTTTTATTAATATGAGCATTTAGAAATATAGGTTTTCCCCTAATTACTGCTTTGGCTCTATACCACAAAATATATTATGTTATCACATTGTTATCATTATCTTTGATGATATTATCAATTGCTTCTATGATTTGTTCTTTGACCTATTCATTCTTGAGGATTAATTTATTTAGCTCTTAATTAATTTTTAATATACACTTCAAAGTCTTTTTATTGAATTTAATATTTCATTTCATTATGGTCATAAAAATGAATTTAATATTTCTGCCATTTTGTAATAGTTCTAAAGGTTTTTATAAATTGATAGACCACCAATCTTTTGAAGGTGCTTTGCACAGTTGAAAAATATGTATACTCTTTTCTATTCTCTTTTAATATTCTCCAGAAGTCTAGCAGATCTAACTTTTCTAAAATTCTGTTATTCTTACTGTCTTCTTGTTTCTTTTATGTTTACATTTATCTAGGTCTGAGAGAAGTAAAAGGAGAGATATTATATTCCTAGCATAATTTCATTATTTTACATATTTAATGTAAATATATTGAGTTAAATTTGTTATTAAGTCACTATATTAAATATGCATATATTTAAATGTAAAATATAGTTTAACTCTTTCCTCCTGAAATTAATTTAAACTTTCCTTTAAGAATTTAAGTGATATGCTTTTTGGTACACATATATTCAGTATTGATATTATTTAATTCTCCATATTGTCTTTTGGCAAAATTCAGTTTCTTTGTTCAGTTTCTTTTTAAAAAATATTGTCTCTTTTAATTAGAATTATTTTGACTTTTGCTTTGTCTGAGATTGTTGATGTTACCCCCCCATCTTTTTTACTTCAGCTAAAACAATAGATTTTGTTCCTGGCCCTTCTTTTAACTCTATGTGTATATTTCCATCTTGGGTGTGTCTTATAAACAACATATTGTTGGATTCTGGTTTCCAAACCATTTTCTTATCATCTTCTGTGTTAGGAGTGAATTCATCCATTTACAATTACAGTTATCAAATATATATTTCTCTCTATCCTATTCTCTTTATTTATCTTCTTTTTTTTCACCATGTCCCCTCCTCATGAGACTGTTTTGTTTCTGATCATTACATTTCTTAATCTACTCTTTTTCTTATCTCCTTCCCCCTTTTTCTTAACTCCTTTCCCTCCTGCTTTCCTTATGAGTAAGATGAAATTCTGTTTTCGTGTTTATAACTATTTTCCTCCCTTGAACCAATTCATATGAGTGAGGTACAATTGTTGCTCACTCTTTCCTTCTGTCCTCCTCTTCATAATGTAAATACCTTGACTATATCATTTATGTGAAATAATTTTCCCCATTCCTCCTCTTTTTCCCTCCTTTCACTACATTCCTCTTTCTTGCTCTTTCATTCTTCTTTTGAGATCATTCTAACATAATAGGATTATATTCATGTCCTCCAAATTGACTTCCTCTAGCAGCCTTAATGATAATAAAATTTTGAGTGGTTATAAACCCCATCTTCCCATATAGGGATATAAACAATTTAAGCTTGTTAAGTCCCTTATGATTTCTCACTCATTTTCACCTTTTTCTGCCTGAAGCTTGTGTTTGAATGTCAAATTTTCCATTAAACTCTGGTCTTTTCATCAGGAATGCTGGAAAGTTTCTCTGTTTCATTAAATGCCCATTCTTCCCCAGTAGGATTATACTTAGTTTTACTGGGTAGGTTATTCTTGGATGTAATCCTAGCTCTTTTGCCTTACAGAATATCTTTTTCTAAACCCTCCATTTCTTTCAAGTGGTAGCTGTTAAGCCTTGTGTGGTCCTGACCATGGCTCCATGGTATCTTAATCTTCCTTTCTGGCCACTTGCAGCATTTTCTCCTTAACATGATAGTTAAAGACTTTGTTAATAATATTCCTCAGTATTTTCCTTTTGGAATTTCTTTCAGAAAGTGACCAGTGGATTCCTTCAAATTCCACTTCATCTTATGGTTTTAAAATATCTGAGCAACTTTTCCTTATAATTTCTTAATATATTATGTCTAAGATTTTTTTTTTCTTACTTATGGTTTTCAGGGAGCCCAGTGATGGTTAAATTATCTCTCCTAAATCCATTTTCCAGGTCATTTTTTTTCACATAGCTATGAAATATTTCACTTTTTTCCTATTCTTAAAGTCTTTTCACTTTGTTATATTGTTTCTTGATATCTCATGAACTCATTCATTTTCACTTTGTCAATTCTATTTTTTTAAGCAGAAATTGATTGAAAATCCATTTATGGTGGGTTTTTTTTTCTTTTTCAGAGAAATGTATAGAATACTTAACATTCAGGCAGTAGAGCACTTAAAAGTGCTTTATGGGAGACACTTAGCATAGTACTTGGCACGTAGTAGGCACTTAATAAATGTTGATTGATTGTTTCTATTGCTTGGTTGATTTCTATTACTGATTGATTTCATAGCTCTCTCTGGGAATCTGTAAGTTTTGAGGTCTTCAAAAGTGATGAGATCTGAGGAAAAATCTATTCATTGCTCTCCTGGTATGCAAATTCCTGACCCCCTTATCTGTTGTCTTGGTGTTTGGTTCAGTTCCCTTAAACTACTGCTGGACTCAGTCACACTTAGCCAAGTAGGAGGTTCTGTAGGTTCAGAACAACAGAACTTCTAGTATGCCCTTGGTTTTGGTTTCCTGCCCTTGTTAATTCTAACACAGGCTTATGTGTGAGTTCTCCCTCTGTTCTTAGGTTCAGAGACACATAGCTAGGATTTTGGAACCTGTACCTTGCTCTTTATGCATATAAGGTATCTCCTTCCTCATTATCTCACTCACTCCTCTCCTCCCTGAAACTGGGACCTAGAAATGGGTAATAGAACTGCTAGATGTCACTGATTTCTGCCTTCATTAATAGTACAGGGTTCCTCCATAACTTTTTCCTGCTATGATATTTACTCCCTCTACCATCTCTGAGCACTGGACTGTGCTTTGTGGTTGCTGCCATCACCACAGCCCACCACCACTTCAGCCTTTTTTGACCTCAATCCTGCTACTTTCCTGGCTAGCCCCCACTCCAATGTCCAAATATTGCTTTTTCTATCTTGCTAAGCTGACTTGGGCTGGAAAAATGACTCATTGTGATTTTTTTCTCGGCTTCCCAATCAGAATTCTGTCTGGAGCTCTATCAACCATTATAAGGGAGAAGGTAAAGGTAAAATAGCTAACTCTTACTCTCATCTTGACTTTACCTCAACTAATTATCTATCTATCTATTTATCTATCTATCCACTATTACATATAATTAAATATTATGTATAATTATACTGTACATATAATTATATATTATAAATACATGCAAATATATGTATTTGCTCAAAAGAGAGCTTTTTCTTCCCTTTTTATGGGCAGTGGGGAGAGGCAGGGAGTGTTACTTTGGAGATATAGGAGGTAATGATAGTGATCACCACAACCCCTAAAAAAGCATGTCAATGAAAACTTTAAAAATATACACCACATAGAGCAGATGGAGGGAAAAAGTAAATAAATAATTATTAAGTGCCTACTATGTGACAGGACTGTGTACTTTATAATGTCATGTCATTTGATCCCCATAACAATCTCAGGAAGAAGATTCTACTATTATCCCCATTTTATAGTTGAGAAAACTGAGGTAGACAGACGTCAAGTGACTAGTTTAGGGTTACACAATCAGCAAATGAGATCCGATATGAATTCTGGCCTTTTCAACTCCAAGCCCAGTCTTCTATCTCTTAGGCACTTCCTTTAAGTAAAAGAGAGTTCAGGAGGGTCACAGAAAAGCAGATCAATATAAGTACTACTATGTTAAATTCATCATACTGGTGAATCATTGCATTCCTCTAATAGTCTCTGATAGTTCCCTTTATTTCTTTAGTATTCATTATTATTTCCCCCCTCTTAATTTTTTACTTAGGCTAAAGGTTTCCTTTCTTTTCTTCCTGGTTCAATTAGCTAATGGTTTAGCATTTCTATCAGTGTTTTCAGATGCATAGTTCTTTATTTCTTGATTCTTTTTTCTTGTAATTTTGATAATCTCTCATTGTAATTTAGTGATTTCTTTTGCTCTTCAAGTATATTAATATGCTGATTTTTAAATTTTTTAACTGCAAAATCAACTCATTAATTTTCTTTGTCTGTTTTGTTAATATAAGAATTCATGGATATAAATTTACCTCAGAAATCTGCTTAACTTAATCCCATTGATTACATATTATATCATTATTATATAATCTTTAATAAAGTTCTTAGTGTTTTCATAAGTTTATCTTTCACTCAAAAATTATATTAATTTTTAATCTCTGTGCCTATATCATTGGCCATAATTATCTTATCAATTACTATTTAAATGATATTTTCTTCATATGTTTATGAGTTTTTTTTATGTTCAAGAGCTGAGGTTTTATTTGTTTTTTTTGGTGTAATGACCTCTTCAGCAGTATGTTGAAACCTCCAAAAGATGTATTTAAGTGCATAAAATAAAATACATAACATTCCAAAAGAAGTCGATAATATAACAAAGTTATCAAAAACACTAAAAGAAGAAATTCACAAACTTAAGTTTAACAACTTTTTCTCTAGAGGGTAAAACTTCTAAATATATTTCATAACAATTGAATAATTAGTAAACTTCCAATTTCTCTTTCTGTTTTCTCTGTTCTTGAACATATAATTGAATATATCAAGGGATCTATGATTACACTGATTCCTTCTGTCAGTGAAGATATACAGGTTTTCTCTTTCTGTGTGGATCTTGCCCACGTTTCCATATGTATTATCATCTGCAAAGGATTTCCCCCATTCTTCCTGATATTGTCATATGGATGTAGCACTCAGTTTATCTTTTTCCCTCAGTCCTGCCACATGACTAGTCTGCCTCCTTTTATAATCACACGCTCTATGAGTGATCTCTTTTTCCACTTCTTGTGAGAAAGTCAAGTTTGGAAACAAGCTGCTGCTTTCTAATTTGGAGAATTAATCACTGTTGATTTTTTAGAGATTGTGATATTCTAAGATTTGCAACCACACAACATTAATGAGAGAATACTGGTGTTAAAACTATGAGTCTTGGAGCAGAGCCAAGATGGTGGAGAAAATGCAGGGACTTTCTTGAACTCTCCCCCACACCCCTCCAAAAGCCTGTAAAAAAATGAGTGTAAACAAATTCTAGAACAGAACTCACAAAAAAATAGCATGAAAGAAATTTCAGTCCAAGACAACCTGAAAAATCAACAGGAAAGATCTATTACCCCAGGGTGGGAGAAAAGCACAATCCTATATGGGTTGCATCAGCACAGATCTGGCCCCAGCAATCCTGGAGCAGGCTTCAAAGGACCATATCACTGGGAGTTGTGCATGCTTCCAAACTCCTCAACCCACAAATGCCATAGACAACTTAGAAGGTCAGTAGAAAAGACCTTTCAGACGTGGATGAGAGAGGAGCATGGTCTGGTCCCAGTCTCAGGGTAATGACAACATAGCAGTGGCAGCAGCAGCTGCTTCTGGAGCTCTCACTCCAGGTCTTGACTAGGGGGGTGGGGGGCACAGGTCCAGTGGCTGATCAGAGGGGGACATTAGGGATCTCTTTGCTGGCACTGGCACTGAGGCAAGATTCTCTTGCTTTGTCTGTGCTTAGACATGGGTTGAAGTCCTGGGGCAAGGAAGAGTACTGTCATGGCAGAGCTTGTGGCAATGGCATAGAGGGAAACCTCCTCACAATTCCAAGGCAGAAAAGAGTGCTTGTGGTCACTCACAGACCAAAGAATGGAACAGGACAGGAGCAAACACTTCTCCTTTAATCATATCACCTTGGAAGAACTAAAATTTTACAGGTCCCTAGAAATACTTCTGAAAACAGCTGCCAAAACACCCTGAAACTTAGGATATTGCACCCTCCACAATGGAAGCAGAAGCTAACCTTAACAAAGGGTTTAAAAGTCAAGTAATTGGTTGGGAAAATGAGCAAACAGTGGAAAAACACTCAGACGATAGAATCTTACTTTGGTGACAAAGAAAATCAAAACATACAACCAGAAGACAGCAAAGTCAAAGCTCCTGCATCAAAATCCTCCAAGAAAAATATGAATTGGTCACAGGCCATTGAAGAACCCAAAAAGGATCTTGAAAATCAAGTAAGAGAAGTCGAAGAAAAATTGAGAAAAGAAATGAGAGTGATGAAAGAAAATCATGGGAAAAAATAAGTCAATAGCTTGGTAAAGGAGACCTCCCAAAAATATTGAAGAAAATTACACCTTAAAAAATAGACTAACCCAAATGACAAAAGAGGTCCAAAAAATCAATGAGGAGAAGAATACCTTAAAAAGCAGATTCAGTCAAACAGAAAAGGAGTTCCAAAAACTCACTGAAGAAAATAATTCCTTAAAAAGTAGAATGGAGCAAATAGAAGCTAATGACTTTGTGATGAATCAAGAAATTATAAAACAAAACAAAAAGAATGAAAAAATAGAGGACGAAGTGAAATATCTCATTGGAAAAACAACTGTCCTAGAAACTAGACCTAGGAGAGATATTTAAAATTATTCAACTGCCTAAAAGCCATGATCACAAATAAAGTCCAGACATCACCTTCCAAGAAATTATGGTGGAAAATTGTCCTTATATTCTAGAACCAGAGGATAAAATAGAAATTTTAAAAAATCCACTGATCACCTCCTACAAGAGATCCCAAAAGGAAAACTCCTAGGAATATTGTAGTAAAATTCCAGAGTTCCCTGGTCAAGGAGAAAATATTGCAATCAGCCAGAAAGAAACAATTCAGGTATCGTGGAAACATAGTCAGGATAGCACAAAATTTAGTATTTTCTACATTAAGGAATTAGTGGGATTGGAATATGATATTCCAGAAGTCAAAGGAGCTAGGATTAAAACCAAGAATCACCTACCCAGCAAAACTGACTATAATCCTTCAGGGGGGAAATGTATATGCAATGAAATAAAAAACCAGATGAAAAGATCAGAGCTGAATAGAAATTTTGACTTTCAAACAGAAGCATGAAAAGGTAAACAGAAAGATAAATCATAAGACACTTATTAAAGCTGTTTACATTCCTACATGGAAAGATGATATTTGTAACATGAGATCTTTCTCAATATTAGGGTATTTTGAGGGAATATGCATACATAGTTGAATATGAAGGGATGTTACCTTAAAAAATAAAATTGAGGGGTGAGAGAAGAATGTATTAAGAGAAGGAGAAAGGGAGAGGTGGAATGGGGTAAATTTTCTCACATAAAAGAGACAAGCAAAAGCTTTTACAATGGAGGGGAAGAGGGACGAGGTGAGAGGGAATGAGTGAACCATACTTTCATCAGATTTGGTTTAAGGAGGGAATAACATACACATTCAGTTGGGTATGGAAATCTATCTTACCCTACAGGAAAGTAGGGGAGAAGGGGATAAAAGGAAGGGGATGATAGAAAAGAGGGTAAATGGGGGGGGGGTAATCAGAAGCAAACATTTTTGAAGAAGGACAGGTTCAAAGGACGTAATGGAATAAATGGGGTGGGATAGAATGAAGGGAAATATAGTTAGTCTTCCCCAACATGACATTATGGAAATATTTTGCATGACTACACATGTATAACCTATTGAGTAGCTTGCCTTCTCAATAGGTGTAGGGAGGGAGGGAGGAAGGAAGAGAATGTAGAACTTAGAGTTTTAAAAATGAAAGTAAAAATTGTTTTTGCATGCAACTGGGAAGTAAGATATATAGACAGTGGGGTATAGAAATCAATCTTGCCCTACAGGAAAATAGAAGGGAAAGAGATAATAGAAGGGTGGAGGGTGATAAAACGAAGGGCAGATTGGGGTAAGGGGTAATCAGAATGCACACCTTGGGTGGGGGGAGGGTAGAGCTGGGGAGAAAATTTGGTTCTCAAAATCTTATGAAAATCAATATTGAAAACTAAAAATATATTAATTAATAATCATAAAAAATCATTTAAAAAAGTCTTTACAATGGAGTACAATTTGACATCATCTTTTTCAAATACTGGAGGGTTAACCAAATGCTACCCAACTTACTCTTTATTCTGTTCTGAGCAGATATCCATCTGTAATATCTATTTCTAGTATATGTACTAATGTATGAACTCAGTGGTCTAGACAGCTAGCCTCATGTCCTAGCCAGTTAGTCAATAAGCCTTTATCAAGGACTTGCTATGTGTCAAACTATGTGCTAAGCACTGGAAATATGAAGAAAGGCAAACATCAGTCCCTATTCTCAAGAAGTTCATAGTCAAATGAGGAAGACGATATAAAAACAACATGTACAAACAAGATATATATGGGATAAAATAGAAATAATCAATGGAAGGAAGGCAATATTATTATGTTGAATAGGGAAAGGCTTCTCCTAAGAGGTAGGAATTTAACTGGGAACTGAAAGAAGCCCAGGAAACCAGGAAGCAGAAATAAGGACAGAGAGTATGATACTTTTCAATCGTACAAATTTTCCTGTATGAATTGTTAGGTCATTCTCTTTTGAGCAATAATAGATTTAATTGAAGAGGTCTTATAATGTTCTAGGATTCACATAATCAACATGGCCTCTGCGAGCAAGAGCATCTGGAAGACCTCACCATCTTCAAGGAATCTCTCTTCCACTTGGACCCTGTGCAAGACAATCTGCATAATCATAGTGAACACCAATGGTGAACAGCTCCATTTTACATTTCCTTGATGATCTGCAATAATAAGAGAATCACTAAAAAGAGTTAAATCTGTGCATACATTTACCAGGGAGACTTATGTGATTTTAGCATATGCAGGAAGACTTCCTGTTTGAGGAGAATAAGAATCATTTTGTTCCACTGAGTCAAATGCTTTTTCATCTACAATAGTAAATAGTAGGATCTTGGATTTTCTGCATCTTGGTGTATTTTACTCTTGGAAAATATAATTTTGAAAAGTCTACCTTTTCCCTTCATACATCTTCAACAAGGATAACCTTGATATGAATTCTTAATCTCATAAAGAACTTTAATAAAGAGGAGGAAGTAGGGGTGGCCAGGTAGTACAAAGAGTAAGAGCACTGACTCCAGTGTCAGGATGACCTGGGGATCAAATCCAGGCTCAGACACTTAGCACTCACCCAGAAACACCTGGCCGTGTAACCTTGAGCAAGTTACTTAACCCCAATTGCTTAGGGGCAGCCAGGTGGCTCAGTGAGTAAGAGCACCAGCTCCAGTGTCAGGATGACCTGGGGATCAAATCCAGGCTCAGATACTTAGCACCACACCCAGAAATAATTGGCCATGTAACCTTGAGCAAGTTACTTAACCCCCTATTGCTTTCAAAAAGAAAAAGAGGAGGAAGTAGATATTTGTATTGTTATTACTGCTGGACTCACAGATGCCATCTGGGAATAGTTATATTAGAGTTTTTTTCCATTCTTTTTGGTGTCTTCTCCTCTGTGAGATAATACATTAACTCATCACTCTATGCTTTTTAGACCTTATCTCATTTAGCACAGATTTTTTTTTCTGTTCATACTTAATTTTCTCTAGTCATTCTACTCAGCTTTGTCTTATGTCAGTTGGTCTACATACATCACACATAAATAACTGAGATGCTAGAGTTGAAATATGTTGCTTCCATAGATGCTGGTGATAGAAACAGACTGTTGCTGAGACAATAATGAAATTTATATTTTCCATGCCCCATTCTTACCTTTCTCCCAGTTTCATCTATGAATTGTCTTGAAATTAAATGGTTTAGTTGGATCTCATGTCAACGTTTTTGCACATTTGTTTAAGTTTTTGCTGTCTTCCATCATTTTATGAGGCAATCTTGTTCATAATCTTTTTTAAAGTTTTTTTAATTTCTTTTGTTTCTTACATCATCATTATCCCAACTATTTCTAACTCTCCACCTCCCAGAAAGTCATTCCATGTAACAAATAGCATTTTTAGAGTAGAATAAAATCAGTACAACTAACTGAGACATTGAAAAGTCCAAAACCATATGGAACGTGTAATATCTATGGATCTCTCACCTCCAGGAAGGAGTGGGTTGAGGACGTCCCCTCATATCTCTTCTTTTGAGTTATGCTTCCTTTTATAAATTTGTTATATTCATTTTTTATTATGCAGTTCTCTCTGTTTACACTGTTGAAGTTCTTATGTATATTATTTTTGTTTTTTGGTTCTGCTTACTTCACACTGTATCAGTTCATATAGATCTTTACACATTTCTCTATATTTATCACATACATAATTTCTTACAGCACAGTAAAATTCTACTAAATTTATGTACTACAGTTTGTTTAACCATTCCCCAGTCGATGGGCATCTGCTTTGTTTCAAATTCTTTGCTATCACAAAAAGTGCTGCTATGTATATATTGGTGTCTATGACAACTTTCTGCTTATTGATAGCTTCCTTGGGAAATAAGCCCAGAAATGGAGTCTCTGGTTCAAATAGTGTAGACATTTAAGTTACTTTATTTTGCCAATACCAGTTCTGCTCTTGTTTTGCTAACACTACTCTGACACTTCAGCAGGGTGTAGAAATAACTGTATTCTCAAAGACTATATCAGTGGAGCACAAGTTTTGGTGTATGGTATGGTCCAGTAAAAGAGACTGTGTGTCTGCCATTGAAGGGTCATTCTAATTAGGTTTGGAGATACTCATCACCAGGATGGGTGCAGAGCAATGATCTTTTCAGATATAGTAATTCTTAAACTCCATCTGCTATGTCAGTTACAGGGAAGTTATGACCTTCATTAGGGAAGGGAGAAGCCAGAATTGGTCAAATTACAGACCTTTGAAGTATTGGAGGAAGTATAAAATTTACATTGAATCTCTGAATAATTTTAAAGTTTGTCCAGACTTTATTTCTGTTGACTGTTCATAGGTGATTTGCATATCAAAAGTCTTTGGCCAGGCCTGGTTTTCTATACCTTGAAGTTCTGCTTGTGGGTTGATTTACATATCAAAGCTTGCTTTCTTCTGCAGAAATTATTAAAAGAGATACTGAGTTTAAAATGTACATTTTCTACCTTTAAATGTCATGCTTAGTTTAGCTGAGTAGTAGATCTTGGAATGCAGCCCAATTTCCCTTGTTTTTCCATACATTTCATTCTGGTATTTCCTATTTATTTCTCATTTCAAATGAATAATTCTGAGGTATTTGAATTGATGTCCTTTGATAAATGGTGTTTTTCTTCTCAACTGCTTTTAAAATCATCTTTTTCTTGGCAGAGCCCTGAAGTTTAATGACAATATGTCTGGAGGAGTTGAATCTGACATTCATTCCTATTGTCATGTAGTAGATTGGATTAATCAGTAGTTTGTTCCTTAATCGCCACAATTCTGGGAAATATTGTTGAAATACAATATGCAGACACTTTCTTTCTTCACATTTCTCAAGAAATCTGGTGACTCAAATAATCTCCTTGTACTCTGTCCTCTCCTTCCATCACCTGTAGTTGTAAAATTATCAACTTTCTTCCAGTTCAATTAACCTTTGATCTTGTTTTACTGATTTTTCTTCAACTTCCCCCATTTTACCTTTTAATAAAACAACTCTACTTATTATTATTTGTATTTTTTGTTTAAATTTTCCACAGTTATCTCCATGATGTTTGTTTTCATTATCATTTTATCTTGTTATTAGTAAAAAAAAAAACTAAGGTAAGAATTACATTTATCAATGTCAAATCATGTTTTGCCAATACCAGTTCCTCTTTTATTTATTTCCCCTAGGGTATTCATTATATAATTTTATGTTTTGATCAATTATAATTTAAATTAATGATTTGATTCTGCTTATGAAAATTGCTAATTCATTTTGGCAGTTATTGTTACACTACTTTTCTGTCTGGTCTTTTCTTTTCAAATCCTTTTAGTCTGTAAGATATAACTATGATATTAGAATGTGTTTCACCCCATTTGTTCTTTTAGCAGAAAGTTTTTGGGAAGATCTCTGGTTTTTCAAAGTGGAATACTTTCCACAGAGCACTTAACTTCTTATTGAGAGACACAAACACTGCTGGAATGACAGTGCAATTACTGATTTGTGCCCAGTCCTGATGGAGGTTGGGTGGAGAGGGAGGAGTATTGTTGATAACTGGCATGGGGGAATAGCTACCCATTCTGTAGCCCATCTTAAGAGTAAAAATGAACAGTTCTGTGTCTTTTAGAACCCTCTCCCACTGGTTATACTTTTCCTCTCTACCCCCAAAGTAAATGGCAGGTAAAGACATATGGTAGCAGAAACATGTGTTTGTCTGGGTGAACTTGAGTCCCTAGATGTTTTCTTCTATTTTCTCTGAAAATGTGTCACTGGTTCTTTATTCTGAGAAATGGTATTTCCAGCCTCAGAAGCTACCCTCTGAATTGGTGTGTTTTTGAACTAGGTGCTACTTATTTAGCAGGTGATGATTTCTATAATAGCACTACTTTGCAGAGAACAACACCATTATAAGTATTACACAACCAAAAGACTAAAGACAACACCATGTCTAATTGGCTAAAGATCTTGAATATCACAAATATAAAATGTTAGTGAAATATCTATACTGCAGTCTCACAAAGTTTTCTGTGTCTTCCTGAGAAGAATATTGAGAGTGTAATGGGCTATTTGAGATGTCTCGTGCATTCTATATTGATTAATGCATGCCAGTGAGTCATTTGCTTCTTAAGCCTTTTCTGTGGTGGAAGAAATAAATAATTGTCCTGTATCTGATACCCATATTAAACGCTGAGCACCTTTTTAAGAAGATACTTTATTAGACACATTTTGAGGATATATTAGACATTTGTTAGGTGTTTCCCAGGAGTTTGACTCTGGAGTAAGGCAATGGGCCAGAATGAGAGAGAAACCTGAATCCAGAGATACATATGCTATAGAGTCAGGTCTTCCCCAAATGAATCAGGGTCTGTATGAGCCCAGAGTCAGAATTTCTAGGATAAGTTTTCCATTCCTTTTTTTCTTTTGAGAAACTCTTCGGGTTTCTAGTTTATTTCTCTTCTCTTCATATACATTTTTTTTCTTTGGGGGGTAATTTTTCCTTCCATTCTCATAAAGAATCTGGAAAATCAGACTTTCTTATGACTTCTCACTCTGTAGTCTTGCCAGAAATCCTAACTCTTTCTCATCTTCCTATATAATAATTGCCTCTATCATGTACAATTAAAGTACAATTATCTCACCTACTATATTTTTAAAAATTCAAATAAATTTTGAATTCAAACAAAACTAAAATTGCAAGAAATGTTTAATTTCTGCTTATTCCTACAATGTTCCAAATGATGTTTTAATGCATATGTGTGAATATTAATTATTTTTCATTTTTTTCTCACACTCCAAATCTCTCATGCACACACACACACACCTGAGGGGAATTTTGAGTAGATATTTTCATGGAAGAGAACATATCTAACAAAAGTTGGAAAGAATAAAGTGCTTAGATTTAACATGCCACAGTCAAGCATTGATCTTGTCATTTGCTCATTGTGTTGTTAAAGTCAGATAGTTTAGTTCAATTCAATAAACATTAATCACCTAATAGAAGCAAAGCACTGTGCTAGGTGCTGAGAATAAAGCAAAAATGAAACAGTTCCTGTTTCAAGCAGCTTAACACTCCAATAGGGGAATATAACATATGCATAAGTAAATTCACGTAAAGTGTACTGTGTAACAAAAAAAAAATTCAAAAGGGAGAGACTGCAAATAACTGGGGAAAGTAGAGGTTAGGAAAGGCTCCAAAAAGAAAGTGAATTCTGAGCTGGACTTTGAAGGAAGCTATGAATTCTATAAGAAAGAAGTGAGGATGGCATATAATCTAGACATAAAGAACCACTTTTGCCAAATACCAGAGATGGAAAATATATGTGGGAAACATATGCCAATTTGACTATAACAGTATATAAGTGAAATTATGTTCTGTTATTGTGACGGCTAAGACTGTCACCAAAAAAACATGAGAACTTCCTAAAAGAGGTGGAGAGGTCATCGTGGGAATGGAATATTGCATATAATGGCAGACTCAGCTGATATGTTGGTTGGTTTTGCTGAATTACTTCCTTTCTTCCCTTTTTCTTTTTTTTTCTTGTTATGAGGGATAACTCTGGGAGAAGGAATGGAAAGGAATCTATAGAGAAATGAAGCTTATATAAAAACCAATGTGGGATGGAACCAAGATGGCAGAGTAAAGGCAGGGAATCTTACCTGAAACCCACCCCCCCAATTCTCCTCTAAAGAATATTAAAATAATACTTAAAAATGAATTCTGGAGTGGCAAAACCAACAAAAGAACAGGGTAAAACAATGTTCTGGCCCAAAACAACTTAGAAGGTCAGCAGGAAAGATTTCTCTCAGTGCAATGACAGTAGAACATATTCTAGACCAGGTTAATCCAAGAAAGCTAAGAGCAAGGCCCTAAACTGTAGCTCAAGCCAGGAGTTAATCCAGAACCCTTGTACAGTCAAGCAGTTAAGCCATGAGAGCCTCAGGGCAAGCCAGTAGTGGGTTCCTGGGCCATTGCACCAGGCACTCAGTTGGGAGTCATGCTTGGTGCAAGTCAGTAGCAGACTTTGGGGGTAACTGAATCTGTAACAGTGGCTTTTGGAGCTCTTAGTATACAGACAATAAGGGGGTCAGATAACTGATCAGAAGGAAATTACAGGAAACCCTTTGCTGACACTGGGTGGAGGATGTTCTTACATTGCCCATATGAGGTTCTGGGTCATACTCCCCGGCCTAGCAGAAGCAGGAATCTTAGTCACAGTTCCAGGTATAAAAGAGTGCTTGTGATCATTCACAAACCAGAGCAGAGGCCAGAAGAACAATGGCCATGACTCTCCTTAGATCATACCACCTTGGAAAAACTAAAACTTACTGACTCCCAGAACTAGTCTTGAAGATAGCAGCATGGAAAACTTGGAGCTTGGGAGCTCAAAGATTAAAAAGCTAGAAAATTAGAAAATAGCAACAACAACAAAAAAGAACCTGACCACAGAAAGTTACTATGGTAACAGGGAAGATCAAAACACTAACTCAGAAGAAGACAATGCACTCAAAGTAGCTATGTGCAAAGCCTCAAAGGAAAATGTAAATTGGTCTCACACTCTAGAAGAGCTCAAGAAGCAATTTTAAAATCCAAAAAGAGAGGCAGAGGGAAAATGAGGAAAGGAAATTAAAGTCATTGAAGAAAGAATTGAGAGTTTGGTAAAAGATGCACAAAAAGAATATTAAAAATAACATTTGAAAAAAAAGAATAGGCCAAATGGCAAAAGAGGCACAAAAATTCACTGGAGAGAAGAACATCTTAAAAAGAAGTATTGGTAAGAAATAAAAGATATATAAAAATTCACGAAAGAGCTCCTTTAAACAGTATAATTGTTCAAATGGAAAAGGAGGTACAAAAGTTCACTGGAGAAAATAATTCCTTAAAATTTAGAATTGGGCAAATTGAAACCAGTGATTCCATGAGACATCAAAAAACAATAAAATAAAATCAAAGCAGTGAAAAAAATAGAAGACTATACTCTAAGCGCTATAAATCTGCATATCCTTTGATACAGCAATACAGCTATTAATTCTATGTTCCAAGTAAACATTTTTAAAAGGAAAAGGACATGTTTGTACAAAAATATTTATAATAACTCTTTTAGTAGTGGCAATGAGTTGGAAATTGAGGGGATGCCCATCACTTAGGGAATGGCTGATCAAGTTGTGGTATATAATTTTGATGGAATGCTATTTTGCTATAAGAAATGACAAGCAGGTTGCCTCTAAAAAAACCTGGAAAAACTTACACAAACTGATGAAAGGTAAAGTGAGCAGAACCAGGAGGACATTGTGTATAGTAATAGCAACAATATAACATGATTGGCTATGAATGACAGCTATTGTCAGAAATACAATTACCTAAGACAGTTCCAAAGGACCTATGATGAAAAATGCCATCTACCTCCAGAGAAAAACTGGGAGTATGAATGCAGATCAAAGTATACTATTTTTCACTTTCTTTATTTTGTGTGTGGTTTTTTGGCATGGTGTTATGTTTTCTTTCACAAAATGACCAATATGGAAATGTGTTTTGCATGAGGCACACATATAACCTATATCAAATTACTTGCCATCTTAGACAGGGAAGTGGAGATGGAGGAAGGGAGAGAATTTGGAACTTAATTTTTTTTAAGTTAAAAACTGTTTTTACATATAATTGGGAAAAATTCAATTAAAAGGACAAGATCAATAATTTTTTAAAAGTTACTAGAAGGATAACAATATGAAATAAGACTAAAATGGTAGGTAGGAACTAGGTTATGAAAGACTTTAAGTGTCAGGCTGAGGACCTGATATTTTATCCTGTAGGAAATATTGAGCCAACGAGGACTTTTGAATAGGAATAGTGACATAATCATAGCTATGTTCTAGGAATGTCAACTGGACGACTTTAATAAGACTGGATTAGAAAGAGATAAGACTTTCAGCAAGGAGGCCAAATAGGAGACAATTGCAACAGAGCATTTTATATGACTCACAAGTGGGGGAAAGATTTGAGAAATATGGAAGTAGAACCAAGAATTGGCAGCTAATTAGATATAGAAGCATACAAAGACTACAAGAAAAAAAAGTCAACAGTAAATCCAAGAGTGCAAAGTTGAGTGGCTAGAGGAATGGTGGTGCCACCAATAGAAATGGAGAACTTTAAAAGAGGGATGACTTTGGGGGGCAACATAATGAATTTTTTTTCGGGTATATTGAGTTTGAGATGCCAATAGGATGTTCACATGGGAGCTGTCCAGCAGACAGCTAATAAAATGAGACTAGAATTTGAGAGAGATTAGTGCTATGTAAACAGATTATGGAGTCATCTACATAGATGTGATAATTGAATAGAGGTAGTAAGTAAACTTGGGGTAGAAGAACAAGGTTCAAATATAATTAATATAAATAATAATACTTAGTACCTACGTGACCCTGATCAAGTCACTAAACCTTTCTCAGCTTTCAGTTTCCTTAACTATAAAATGGTTATAATACTAGTATTATATTTAAGTTTTTTGCAGGATCAAATGAGACAGTATATCAAGAGTCCTTTGCAAAAACATCAAAATAATTGTTAGCTACCATTAATCCATGGAAACTGAATAGCTTATCAAAGAAGAGGCAGCAAAAAGAGAAAAGGACCAGGAAAGAACCTTTTGGTAATGCCCACACTCAGTCAGTGGAAAGAAGATGGTGTCAAAGCAAAGGAAAATGAGAAAACTCAGGAGATAACTTCAATTTCCCCCTCTACAAAATAGAGACACTGTCTAACTCACTGGGTTATTGCAAAGATCAATCAATTAATAATCATTTTTCAAGTGACTACTATGTGCTATGTACTATGTTAGATGGTAGAGATATAAAGACAAAAGTGCACTCAAGGAGTTTTCATTCCAAGAGAGGAGACCTACACTTGTTTATGTACGGACAAAACATACAGAGCAGATATAGGATAACCTTGGAGTCAAGGCACTAGAAGCTGGGGGTGGGGAGGAACCAGGAAAGGTCTTTGTGCTAAATATGTCACTTGAGTTGAATATTGAAGGAAGCCAGGAATTCCAAGAGTACAAGGTGAGAGAGAAATACATTCCAGGCATGAGGGAAGGTGAGTACAAAGAATTAGGGGATGAGGTATTGTTTGTGAGGAACAGCAGGTAAGCTAATGTGGCTGAACTGTGATTGTAGAGTGGGTGGTGGGAAGTTATATAGAATAAGGCTGGAAAAGTAGGATGGGGGGCAGCTAGGTGGTACAGTTAATAGAGCACTGACCCTGAAGTCAGGAGGACCTCAGTTCAAATGTGACCTCAGACACTTGACATTTACCTAAATATGTGACCTTGGGCAAGTCACTTAACCCTAATTGCCTCGCCTTCCCCCCTCAAAAAAAGAAAGAAAAGTAGGACAGGGACAGATTATGAAGAGTTTTGAATATCAATAAAATGATGGGTATGAAGTTTTGGGGGTAATTATTGAAGATTTACCACTTTAGTCTTTTTGTTGTATCAATGATTTATAATTTATTTGTTGTGATGATTTAATATTTACCATTAACTTCCATTAATGTACAAAACATTAATAACAGTCTTTTGTTCTTGCTCTTTTTCTGCTGTGTGATTTCATTGGTATAAGGGACTCCCAGCAAGGAAGCATCCTGTAACACAAAGAGGCCACTATTCTGTAATTATAATCTTATAGAGTTTCCTGAGGCACAGTGATGCTAAGTGACTTTCCCAGAGTCACAGAGCCAGTGTTTGTCAAAAACAGCCCTCGAAACCAGGTCTTCCCCACTCCAAGATCCGGTCTCTATCCATTGTGCCATATTGTCTTTAAGACTCCTTCATTCTTCTCTTCCTTCCCTTATCTCCGTAATTCACAATATTAGGTGAATAATAATGTCCAACCAACACCAGGGTAGCTCCTACAAATTCCCTCTTTCCCTCTGTTTTTCCATGTCCCCAGTGGACCTTGCTCTACTTGCAATGACTGTGAATATTCAGAAGTCTACTTCAAACATTGCAGAGGCTGGGCAGTGTCTTTCCTCTCACAGGTCCTGTAATGACTCATATCACTGGAAAAAACCCTTCGAATTATGGAATATTGGATAACAGAAGGGATCTTCATGAAATCACCACATTTTATAAATAAAGAGGCTCAGACAGAATGAGAGAACTGAGTATTGCTCTCGTAGTAATAGCTAATTTTTGAATTAGGATCAAAGTTTTTCCCCTCTTCTATTTCTACAACCAGAAATCGACGAGTGTAGGGAATCTTGGGCAAAGACTCAACCAAGATAAGATAGAATCAAAGACAGTAAAAGAAATTCTTAATTTAAGTGAATGGGTGGATTCCTGCTCATTGTTTACTTGGATAGGTCTGGGAAAATGTGGATTCTCCCTTTTGTCAGATGGGTGATATGAAAATTGACAAATCTTTTTGACAAAGATTTGGGTGCTGTGTCACATGCTCCAAGATTCTCATTGGAATATAGCCCAGCCCCTCATTATAATATTCATTTTCTCATTGTTAGCCAATGAGAGTTGATTGCCACCCTCAGGAATACCCACTCTTCCAAGAACATGTAAACTGTGAGTTCATTGCCACGAGGGGTCTTTGGCATTTGAGAGTGCCACTGACCTCCTTTATTAATAAAATGCTAGCAAGAACAATAAAATTATTAGTTATCCTGAAATTATGTCTCTCAAACTTCTTAAACATTACAAGGTTATAAGGATCATAGATTTAAAACTGGAAATGAGGGTAAACATTCGGTAACAAGTTCTCCAAGGGAAAAAATGTACACATGAAAAGCTCTTAAGTTTAATCTGAATTACTAACATTTTCTCCCTCACTTTCTTAAGTCTAGAAAATCAACAAAGGGCAGCTAGTTAGCACAGTGAATAGAGCACTGACCCTGGAGTCAGGAGGACCTGAGTTCAAATGTGACCTTACACACTTAATTCTTACTAGCCATGTGACCTTGGGCAAATCACTTAACCCCAATTACCTTGCCTTCCCCCATCCAAAAAAAAGGGGAAAAAAAAAGAAAAAGAAAATCAGTAAAACAATATATCATGCCCTGACTTCTGAGATATAAGTGCTCACAATGAAAATTTAACAATCATTTCTGATGAGCCAGTTGGACCTAGCTCCAGGACACCCCTAGTGGGAAGGGACATTAAAAGTGATCTAGGATACCAGTTCTGCCACTGCCTATTTTACTGATAAGGAAACAGAGGCTCTTATGTGATTTGCCCAAGGTCACAAAGCTAATAAAGTGAAGAATAAGGATTTGAACTCGGGTTTTTTTTTTCTGATTTTAAAGCCAGCACTTTGACATTATACTGTGTTGCTGACTCATCCAAGTTTGCACAACTCATAAGTGGTAAAGACTAGGTCACAACCCAAGTGGTGTTCATCATATCCTGCTGCCAATCTAAAGAACTACTGCCTTCAAGAAAGAGTTTTGTTTCATCCAGAGTGAGAACAGCCCTTGTGTCCTACAGTACACCTATGGGTGGAAGATTCCATATAAACATGGGATTAAATTTGTATTATTGACTGGCCTCAGACAGGAATTGGGAAGGTGATCAGGCTGAAAATTATGGGCAGCTGAAAGTCTATAGCCCACAGATTCTTTAGTAATGTGGAAAATATAACTCTAAAATCAACCTACTGGTCTTTCCTGTGGAGAGGATAAGCCAGTAACTCCCCTCCAAAATTAATCTCTGTCTCCGTCACTCTATCTCTCTGTGTCTCTCCTCTTTCCCTCCTGTCCTTTCTGGCTGTCTCTCTCTCCCTCCCTCCTCCCTCCATCTCTCTCTGTCTCTCTGTCTGTCTGTGTCTGTCTGTCTGTCTATCTCTCTCTCTCTCATATCCACACACACACACTGAAAAATTCAAATGTGACAAAATATGACACTGCAGCTTTGAAGAAAAAAACTGTCTTTCACAACAATGCCTTGTTATAGCCCATTTCTTCAGGTCTCTAGCTTGCTTTTAACTAATAAATAATTCTTTATAACCCCTCTTTTCCTTTCCAGTCTACTGGTGGCCTCTGTCCTTTCCTGAACTATCAGCAGTGATTAATGTGAATGATTTCATGAATGTGTTCTTTTCTATGTGTGTGTTTTTAAGGCTCGGATAAAGACCCAACCTCAACCTAGGAGCAAGGATTTGAGTCAATGCTGGGCTTCACTGCCTAAAAAGGTTTATAGCTGGGAAACAGCCTCCAAACAGTCTCATTGACTTAGGGTATTTTCAAAGCTACAGCACAACAAGAGGGAGTGTGGACCACTGTTTCTCACCCTCTCTCTCCCCACTTTCCCTTCCACACACACCAGGGGCTTCCTGAAATACACGACCTCCTAGGTGTTCCAAAACAGAGTAAGTGAGCCAAGACAAAACCTTCCATCAGTCTCTCCCAGCTCTCTGTGGTTCATTCCTTTGGTCCAAGGTACGAGAAAGGGAGAAGGCTCAGGCAATTAACCAGTAAGGACCTGAGCCTCTCTTCTCACCTCACCAGGCCACAAGAGGGCCTTTCACCCAAAGCCTCCTCCCTGCGCCCACCCAGAACATGGAGCAGATCACAGAAAAAAAGAAATACTGTGTTACCAGATCATAGCTTGAGCCTCTGCCAGGCTAAAACTCCCTGGCAAAGATGAAAAACATCACATCAATCATTTCTTGGGATGCAGTGGCTGAAAGTGGTATCTTAGAAAATATCAATCCCTGTTCCTTCTGTCACTAAAATCAAAGAGGCAGGATGGAGGGGGGGAGCATAGAATGGCACCAGCTGCTGCCAGTATTCCCAACAGGGGCGCCATCTTTCCCACTCTGAGGCCCTGCATGAAATCAGGCCTCTATTTTGATATTTATCAAAGTAACTCATACTGTGGGGTTGTACTCACAGGAAGAAGAGTAAGGGGAAGCTTTTTGGTAACAGAGTGATACAGTTTAGATTCCTGGATGGGTTTTCCCTGTGGGTCTGTGTCCATGTCCTTGGGGAAATATTTCTGTGTAAGTTGTGCTGGGAGTTGCTCAAGCTCATAGACCCAGAAAATAAGAAAGAACTGGGCAGGGGTGATTTTGGACTATAAGGCCAGCAACAGCTGTGCCCTGGATACCACCTTCTGAGCCCTCTCTGTCCCCTAAGGTATGCTTGTACCCTTACAGGCTACACTGCACCTTTACAATCTGTGATCACTGGGCCCTTACTCCTTGGTTAACAATTCAAGAGTATTATGAAAAGGTAACCTCTCATTTACTGGTTGATTAAGTAAATCTCACACTGAAAAGAAAGGTCTATCTTTCTGGATCAGTTAAAATAATCTAGAATAAAGACCTCTTTCCCACAACTCTTTTTGCCCCACTCCGACTCTCTCAAATCAAGCAAGATGTTGTCCAAACTGGAAAAGGCCTTAGAATCATAGAATATGGAATTTTAGAGCCAGAAGAGACTTCAAATCACAAAATTAGATAATGTTAGAGTTGGAAGGGACTTTAGAATCATAAAGCACAAAATCAGCATGATGTACTGCAAAGAACTCCAGAGTTGGAGCCAGAAGATTAATTTCCAAATTTAGTCTCTTACTTGCTATGAGACCATGGGCACATCATTTAACCTTTCTGCACCTTAATTTTCTCATATGTAAAATGGAAATCATACTCCTATTATTATTATTATTATTTCAAAGAAAACATGGCAAAACAAAACACTATAGATATTGAAATTATTGTTATTATCATTAACAATAATAATTATAGCTATGCCAGAGATTGAAGTTTCCAGACAATCATAGGGCATAAAATGTCAGAGGAAAAAAGAATTATATCAATCATTCAATCTAACCTATGGGTTTTACAGATGAGGAAACTAAGTCCCATTAAGAAGGGACCACTTACTCGTGGTCATATTATAAGTCAACAGCAAAGTCATGATCTGAATCTGGGTTGCCTCCCTCCCAACTCAGTGCTGTGTTGCCTTGAACAAGAATATAATTTCTTCTTTCTGTGCTCAAAGCTAAGCATGGGCCCATACTATGAAATGGGATTAAGGGATTAAAGGACATTTATCTTCTGACATCTGGCAAATACTGGAATTGTCCCAAATCCTGTATTTCCTTGGCCAACTCAAGCCTTACAGGTCAATCGGGTTTGTATGTCAAACCGGGACAGAGAGAGCTGAGGGACTGGGGTGGAGTTGCAGGGAGGGGGGAGGAGAGGGTAAGGAAAGACAAATTGCTGATTCTACATTTTGTTGGAGTACCCTAAAGCCCTCAGCTCCCAGACAGCATCCTGAAGCTATCAGCTTGCTGACACAGGAGGAAAAATCTCCCCACTGGAGCACTTTGATCTGAAGGAAAGCTTAAGAAGGCACCCTGCATAGATAAAACACTAGTCGTCTGCTTAGGAGACTTTCCTGGCTCAGGTCTGCCTAGCCAAGACATATCAATGTGTGATTAAGCCTTTGCCTTAAACAAAGTGTCTCTTTGGGGGTCTGGAGGCTGGAGCAGAGAGAGGATATGGTTTTTATGGTGAGGAGTGGGTTGTTGGGTTTTTCTTTGTTTTTCTTTTTTATATAGGACTGGGTCTATAGCTTCACTGATAGACAGAAGCTCCCAGGTGAGGAGATTGCTTTTAAGAATCCAGGCCAAGGCTTTTTCTGCAACACAACATCTTAGTTAATAGAACAATGAGAAGTTATGGTTTGCCCAGTGTCACACAGCCAGTAAATGACAGAGGCAGGTCTTCTTGTTTCAAAACCAGATTGCTAACCATTATGCTACTCTGCTGCTCATTTTTAAAAGAACCAGATAAGAGTTATATATGCTTGGATAAATATAAGAGGCTTTACCCTGAGAAAGTAAGTGTTTATCTGAGAATCAGGATTTCAAAGCTGGAAGGGGCCTTAGAACTTCCAGAACACAGAGCATCAGAAATGGAATAGAATATTAAGGCAAGAAAGGACCCTCTGTGACCACTGTGGGAATTCTGAGTATGGAGTTATATATAATGATGGACTTAGATGATGTGTTGGTTATTTTTGCTGAACTTTTTTTCTCTCTTTTAAAAAATCCCATGTTATTAGGGATGGCTCTCTGGGAATGGAAGGGAAATATTTTGGGAAATGTAAGTGGTATAAAAGCAAAAGATATCAATAATATTTGAAAAGAAAAAGAAATTATCCATTCTTCTGATTTTACAGATAATGGCACAAAGTCCATTGAAGTCTCATCATTTTTGCAGAGATGGGGGACAATAGACATAGAACACATCATATACTATCAGACTGGATTGATGTCTTCATTGATTTTTCTAAACCACTTTTAAAAATAATTATTTACTATAAGAGATGGTTCTCTGGGAGAGGAGCAGGGAGGGATATATTGGGAAATATCTAAACAAATGATATCATTATTTTAAAAAAAATTAAGCCAAGGAAGGAGAAGTGATTAGTCTAAAATCAAACAGTGAGCAAGTAAGCTTGGAGTAGAAACCAGGCCTTATGAGGCCAGTCCAGGTTGAACTGATCCAAGTTCTTTCTGCCACATCAAGAATCACCCCAAACATTAAACAGGGAGAAATTGTCATGCAGATTGTTTCAGAGTCCAAATGTAAAAGGGATTCATGTAGTATATCAGAAAAAACAAAACAAAACACTGGCCTTGGAGCCAGAGGCCCTAGGTTCAAATTCTACCTCTAACACTTACTATGTGAGTTTGAAAAAAATCACTTAATTCTTCCAGGTCCTAGTTTCTTCATCTGGAAAATGAAAGATTTGGACTAAATGAGCTCTGAGGTCCCCTTCCGTTCTCGATCCATGGTTCTGTGGTGACATCTACTCTTCCTGTTAGATGATATTGTTTTATTCTATCAAACCCCAGAACATTGCAGAGCTTCCTAAATGAAGTCTATGAACACCTAAAAGAGGTAGACCTGACAAAACATAAAGTAAAACCCCATGAATGAGGAATGTTTATTGTCCAAACTATGGTTTGTCTTTGGATGAGAAGCGCAGAAAACTGACTCATTAACACAGATATCTTGGATAGACATTTAGATCGACGGTGAGCTGGCACTGAAGCTGAGCAGAGGGAAAAGGGAGGGCTGGCTTGCCTTTGGGAAATTGTATAGTGTTTTTCATGACTTTAAGTTTATCCCTAAAACAAACACCAAGCTTTTAAACAACATTCTTTCAGCAATGCTTGCATATATCAGTCCATCCAGGATGTCCTTTCTAGATTTGGATATATAAAATGATCCCAAAGGTTTTTCAGGATTCGGAGCTCAAGTTCCAACTTGTTCAAGTTATGTAAATTTAATCAATAAGTTTTTTTATCCTGTACATCCAATACTATACCAGGTTTTATTTATTTATTCATGCATTCATTCATTCATTCATTTGTTTGTCTATTTATGTATATGCTGTTTATTTTTTTATATGTTATATATTTGTATACATAAATATATTATGTTTATATACTATAAAGAAAAAAATGAAACATATTAATCCATTTCTCTGAGATATTGAGGCCTTGCTGCAAGATGTGACCAATAAGCACTCTTCTCCTTGAAATAACTTCTCTGCCCTTTGGTGGGAGAGCTGCTGAGCCCTTCTCAGGACTGCTTATTCACATTTGGGGTCCACTTTTCACCCAGCTCTCACCTGTGACTCCAAGAAGCTATAGAATGGGCAGCAGCCATAACCGGGTAAAACCCTTTCAGCAGATAGGCTCAATAATGTTGAGGGTAACTGATAGACATTAAACCCTTCTGTGAGGTAGGGGAGTATCTATCCCTAGAATGTGAAGACTTCTTCTGGTGGAATGGAAAGATAAGAACAATTGTTCCAATGACAATGAAGGAAAATGAAGCAGGCTCTGTGAAGTGCTTAGAGCTTGGTCAGGCATCAAAGATGCCAAGGTCATCCACTGCATCCCAGGCCATCTCCAGTCATCATGACTTCTGTCTTGTCACTGGATTTTAATGCCTCAGGAGGAGAGAGTGAAGCTGATGACTATGCAACTCTGCCTCACATAAATCCAATTCATGCAGAAGTCAAGAAATGCCCCTGTTATGTCACTGGTCCTCTTTGAAAACAAAAGACAAACAACAATATCCTATAACTAATATTGATAGTGTCATTACCTCACATTACCCCATATGGCCAATTTTTCAGGGCCCTGATGAATGAAATATTGGCTCATTAGGAAGCATTAAACTCATAAAACGTCAGAGATGAAGAGGAATTTAGAAATCAACTAGACCAACTCTCTCCCAGTCCCACCATTTTCTTCTCCTTGATATAGGGTATTCTTCCATACTATTGAGCCTGAAATTAATGACATAAGGTTCCTTTCCTCAGGGGCCACTGCTGCTCTATTTATAAAACTCCCCTCGTTTGATGACTTCTCTCCATATTTACCTTCTCCTCCTCTGTTCTCCCTTTCTAATGTGACTTCTGAAATGCCTACTTGGTCATTTTACCTTCATCTGAATTTACCAATTTACCTTCATCTGAAATCTCTTCTTTCCATCTTGAGTTTATAGAAATCTCTCCCGCACTGGAGGATGCTTCATTTCTGGTCACCCTCTCCAATTTTAGTTGCTCCTTTCTTGCTAGTCCTTAGATCCACTGAACCAGAGAAGGAAGAGTTGAAATACTCCTCCTTTGTCCCTACTGTCACTTCCACATCTTCCCTCTATAATAATCACTCAAGTCACATACGGTTTAATCCTTGTTTCTTTTTCTCTTGGTGTCCAGATTACTCTCCCTTCTTCCTCAATGAGCTCAATGCCTGGCTCACCGCCCTTCCTCTAGATAGGGATTTTAATCCTGTTTTAGACAATTAATAGCTGTGTGACCCTGGGTAATATACTTATTCTTTCTCTTCATACTACTCCCCTTCACAAATGGTGTTTCAGACAAACTAAAACCCCAGCTATTCACCACACCAGACACTCATCTCTTTCCTCCATGTATTCACACAAGTCAAACCCAAAACCCCACTTCTCAGAATGCTATATTCCTTCAATGCTCATTTCAAATATCTCCATAAAGCCTTTCCTAGTTCTCCCTCAATGTTCTTCCATTCCTCAACTTACTTTGAATTAAACTAATTTGTGTATATGCTTGGAGTGGGAAGAGGGGGAGGAGAGGGAAGTTACTGGTGTAGTGGATAGAACACCTGAAATCAGGAAAATCTGAGTTCTAATCCAGGCTCAGAAACTTGTTAAATGACATAAATCATTTAATCCCTATTTTCCTCATCTCCTCATCTGTAAAATGGGAATACACTGGACAAGGAAATGACAAATAATTCCAGTATCTTTGCCAAGAAACAGAGACAGCCATGACTGAACAATAAGTCTATATGCCATATCTCCACCACAGAACATAAGCTTCTTGTTGTTCAGTCATTTTCCAGTCGTGTCCAACCTTTTGTGACTCCATTTGGGGTTTTCTTTGCAAAAACACTGAAGTGGTTTGCTATTTCCTTCTCCAGTTCTTTACAGATGAGGAAACAGAGACAAACAGGGTTAAATGACTGGCCCAAGGTCACACAGTTAGTAAGTGCCTGAATCTGGATTTGAACTCAGGTCTTTCAGACTGCAGGCCCAGTATTCTATCTACTGTGCCACCTACCTGCCCCACATCATCAGCTCTTTAAGTTGCTTTATTTTAGTCTTTGTTCCACTACTACCTAATATATAGTAGTTTCTTACTAAGATTGATCTTGGGCTCATAGATCTGAGGTTGGAAGTTACCTTAGAGTTTGTCTAGTCCAATTCTTTCATTTAACAAATGAGGAAACTGAGACTCCAGAGAAGCTGAGTGACTTTCTCAAGGTTACTCAATGGAAGTGGTGAAGCTGGGATCTGAACTCCAGACCTCCACCACCAAAACCAGGTCTCTTTCCATTGTACCATGCTGCCTCTCAAATACACATTTGTTGAATTTGATTCAAATGAAATCGATTGAATTCAGTAATTCCAAGAGTGCTTCCAACTTTGGTACCTATGCTTTATGAATCTTAGGTCCCTGAAGGGTCAAAGTCTATGGTTCTGTGTTTAAAACTTGACATTCTGGGTTTCTATGGCATTCTGGTTTCTACCAGGACTCACATTAAATGCTCTCCTGCTATGGTTGTCAGAAAGCTAGTTGGTGTCATGGTAGCACAGCCCCCAGAGTCCTCTGGAAAAAATCCACCTCCATTTTCTCACAATTGCCTCTATTTCCAAGTCTTTCTAATTCAGCAGACAAAGTTTACTTTGGGCTGAAAGTTATTTATGAACGAGGTGTTTGGCCAGCATGATTTGCCTTTGATCAGGAAGGACACCAGCAGGATTATTTTCTGAGCTATAAAAGTATACAAATCATGGCACTTTTGATTGTCCTGGGCAGATTCCAGCTTAGGGCTGGAAGACATATTCTTTCCCCAGACCCTCTTTGCATTGCTTCATGCAGTCTGGAGACCAGATGTGTTAAAGATCATTTGAACCCCCTAACCCCCCAGTAAGTAGGGATTTCCTGCTTTTGTGCTTTGCTAAGAAGGCTGAATCATAGAATTACAGGATCTAGGAGTTGAAAGAGACCTCAAGGGGGCATCCACTTCAATGTGTACCTAACCAGGAATTCCCTCAACAAATTCTGTGAAAGAAGTAATAGCACTGATATTATCCATTGTTACTGTGACTTTTCCTGCTATTTGACATTACATCCATGAGGCAGTTGTATTTATTTGAATGTATTTATTTTATATTTATCTTTTATATATGATAAATATAATGTGCATACTTGATATAAAGTATGTCCATATAAGCACATACATAACATAAATATAAAATAAATTAATTAATCCATCTAAGGTATAAAGTAGCTTGTCAAAGAACATCATTATACTATTAAGAAGTGAAAAATTTAAAAAATACAAACAAATCTAAAGCTTTTCAAAGTTTGAATTATTTTATATATCCTTCCCATATTTCATATATGCATATATGTATATACACATATATATATATACATACATAGGTGTATATATACATATTTATGTATGTATATACTGTATATGCTAGTTTATGCAAGCAAGGACCTTCTTTCATTCTTATATGTCTACTAGCACAATAACTGGAACACAAATATTTGTCAGTTGATTGCTTCATGAACCACAATTGTTAAGCCATTCTCCAATCATTGAGCATATCATGGGTTTTTCCAATTTTTCACTTTTACAAAGAGTACTGGTATGAATATTTTGGGTTAGAAGCATGCAATGTTAATAGAACAGGAAGATCTTTCCCACCCATTAATAGGCCTATCACACGGAGCCTGTGGTCACATGCATTCTATGGTCACATGCATTCTATGGTCACATGCATTCTATGGTCACATGGAGCCTGGATCACATGGAGCCCAGTGCAGGAGGATCTTGACCAAGGAGGAGACAGAGAGAGAGCACTAGCAGAGAGCAAAGACTGAGGCAGAGCAGAGAGAGAGAAGCAAGTTGTGAATGGGAGGAGTTGGCCCAAGGAGCAGAGCAGAGAGAGAGAAGCAAAAGTCGGCAGAGGAAGAAATTTGTCTAGAGGAACTTGTTTTTGTGGAGAGGTCTGACAGAAAAAAGGCTTAGGGGTCAGCACTCTCTGGATCAGTGATGAGTACTTTATTAAATCCTGGTATCCTAATGATGTTCCAAATAAATATTTTGGTTTTCCCTTTGAGGAACAGAGCTTATTATATTTCGTGAATTTACCTGGAAATATACATGCATATTCATAAAGGCTGTTATGGGTATTGCATTAGCTTTACATTTGGCAACAAGGATGGAATTTCAAAATATAAAACCCCTATTTGGAGACAGGAAGGGTCTAGGGAAGGAAATGAGTATCCCAGGATGGGAGCATTTACCTTATTCCTCTTTGGTGAGAGAATGGGCTAAAAGCACAGGACTTTGTGAAAATTGGGAACCAAGGCTACAGAAGGGAGAACCCAGAGATTTAGAAAGATGTTTCCAAGGTATACCAATAGAACTGGAGAAAGAAATGGCAGGTGTATGTAGAAGAGGATGGGCATTATTAACAAGTTATCATATCATATGTAAAACTAGAGACAAATTGCTGGAGGTAAAAGTTGAACTGGAAAAGGAGTTAGGTGATTTGCATGAGAAGCTTTGTAAGCTATAGCATCAGAAATTTCCTTTAAAAGAGCAAGCTAGAAAGTATCAAGTGGTATCAGAATAGATAGCTGTGAGTATAGCTAAGAAAAAGAAGAGAAAAGTTAACAAAAGGAAGGTTCATGCAACTCTTGCATGTGTGGAACCTGATTGGGACTCAGACACCTGGAAGGAAGACATGGGAGGAAAATGAAACAAATGCCAATGAGGAGGCTTCTGGAAGTGAGGGTGCTGGTCCAATACTACAAAGGAAGCAAGAAAACCAGGGGAACACACAGTGTCTAAGGAAGTATCTAAGGATTTTTCTCAGCAAAAGGTCATGATATTTTAAGTCAATTCACCCAAAACACAGGCGAATCATTAGTATCTTGCATGGTGAGAATAAGTGATGAAGGGGCTGGAAGAGTATGGATGGATAATATAGACTGTTTGAAATTTATAGCTATTAGACAGAATCCCTTTATACAAGTATCATTTAGGGATTACCATATTTGAGGAGGTAACAATGGAACTGATTTGTTAGTTTTAGCTGCCAAGCGATGTAATAAACAGTATCCCACTGACTATGTGGCCTAGTGGAGATAGACCCTGGTATTCACTTAGAAACTCTATGAGAAAGTTAAAGGAAGAGATAATGAAAACCACAATAATGGTTGGAGACATAGACATGAATGTACTCCCTTAACAGTTTCACATAGAAATATAATAGTGAAGACTGCTCCTCCCACTTATAAACACATAATTTTGACTTTACTAATTGGGAAAATAGGGCACCCTATTTCAGAGGTGCTAGATAAGATTGCACAGGTAGGTGACTTAGGGGAATGGGGAAAAGATAAATTTCTCAAGAGAGAAGAGAAAATAGCCAGTGAATTCAAAGTCAGAATAGATTAACAAGGAGAGAAATGTTTACTGTTTTATTGAGATCAGGGATAGATTATGAAATAATATATGGCATTCAACTAACAAACTATATAAGATATACCAGGAAAAGGGAGTTAATATTAGACAGAATAGCGAAGTAAGAACTGCCCCTACAAATCCTCCTGAATCATTGTATACAAGTTTTTCACACTTGCAGTGAGAATAGGAAAGTGGCCAAGTCCCAGCTTGGATTAAATAAATATATAGATGGAATTACAGACCCCATATCAGTTTAAATATCAACCACTATAACTAAAGCATTAATATATACTGGGGTGGAGGTCTCCCTTATATATGGAAACATTGCTGAATTTAAACATGAAACCCATATTACTATTACCATAACAGGACCGGGAGGGGTTGAAATACCAGCCAGACAACTTAAACTAATAATGTAAATTGGGCATTACCTAAGAAAGAATATACAGTGGTAATTTTACTTCATCTTGAACACATCATTGGGATAGATATATCGAGAGGTATGAATTTAAATTTGCCTGAGGGGCAATACTCATTTGCAGTAAGGAAGATAAGAATTAATGCAGTTCTAGTGGTTTCATGGGCTCCAAAAGCATGACTGACTATATTTACCCTGCTTCTGATTATTATCTCTTTATTCTTTTTGGCCTTTGTTTGTTTAAACTGCTAGATTTGTCTCCTATAGGCTTAGTGCCCTCCATTTGAAGATGACTGACTACTAAGCTGGATGTCACACTCTGTCCAAGACTATGATACATCACCCCTAGACCTGGCATTGACCAAGCTCCAGGTACTGGCTAAAGAACTGATCCCTTGAATGGGAACTTTTGAGGAAGGGACAGCTCTACGTCCAATCTCAGAAGGATGTAGTTCTAGAAGATGAGATCTTCTCCTCTTACCCCAAGGAATTTTGGTTCTCATTTGTTTGAGGGGGAAATGATGAGGTGCTTATGCTGAAGCCCCCACCATAAGATATTGTTTTATGTGTTTATTTTGTGTTATCCCTTTTATATTGTTATAGAAGTTATATTGATACAAGTTACACCTAAAGTCCCGTTGGCCTGTGTAAAAGACATGAAAGATCTTGGGGCTGAATGTAAATAGAACAGGAAGATCTTCCCTGCCCATTAATAAGCCTAACACATGGAGCCTGTGGTCACATGGAGCCTGGGTTACATGGAGCCCAGTGTGGGAGGAGCTTGCACAAGGAGACAGAGAGAAAACACAAGCAGAGAACAGAGAGTGAGACAGAGCAGAGAGAGAGAAGCAAGCTATGAGTGGATGGAGGGAGGAATTTGTCTAAGGGAACTTGGTTTTGTGGGGAGGTCTGACAGAAAGAAGGCTTGGGAGGTTAGCACTCTCTGGATTAGTGATGAGTACCTTCTTAAATCTTACCTCCTGGTATCTTAATGATGTTCCAAATAAATATTTTGGTTTTCCCTTTGAGGAATAGAGTTTATTATATTTGTGAGTTTACCTTGGAAAAAGCATGCATATTCATAGTGACTGCTATGGGTATTGCATCTATGTTACAAGGCACCATCTCTTTCTTGAGCTAACCCTCTAAAAGCAGAAATCTGGTAATATATTTTTTGGGTCAATGTATGCATGAGAAAAAGCATGATATAGTAGGAGTCATTGAACATTGAATCAGCAAAAGCTGCATTACATCTGGAATAGGTACCTACTTTGTGACCTGGGAAACTCACATATCCTTGCTGTGCCTCAGTTTCCTATCTACAAAATGAATTTGAATGAATGAAATGAATGACATTTGTGGTCCCTTCCAGCTCTAAATTGATGATCCTATGAATATTACTTTTGTTTTATTATTTCATATTGTTTTCCAAATCGGTCATATTATTTCATAGATCTATTAACATTGAATTATTCTTTGATATCCCTGTCAACAATGAAGTTTACCATCTTTTGACATTTCTTTCACATTAATTATGAAAGGGGTACCTCGAAGTTGATGTAATTTGAATTTCTCCTGTTACCAGTCATTTTGAATACTTTAAAGTCATTGTGTGTATATGTGTGTGTAAACATGTGTGTGTGTGTGTAAAAGTATGGATAGATAGATGTGTAGTCTTTTATTCTGAAAATTGCTTGTTCCTATTCTTTGACCACTTGGAGGATGACTCTTATTCTTATAAATTTGTATTAAGTCCCGATAGATTTTAGATATTAATCTGAGATTTTCAATGTACAGGTTTCCCCCCAGTTTGTACCTTTCCTTTACATTCGAAATATGCTGCCTTCCTTTTCTTCTATCCCTCTTTTCTTCTTTTCTTTCCTTCCTTCTCTTTTTTCCTTCTTTTCTTTTTTCTTTCTTGCCTTGCTCCCTCTCTTCTCTCTTTTCCTGCCTCTTTCTCTCCTCTTTTTCTACTTTTCTGCTCCATTCTATCCTTTCCTCCTTCTTTCTTTCCTTCTTTCTTCCCTCCTTTTCCCTCCCTCTTCCTCCTATTCCACCTTTCTCTCCCCTTCTCTCTCTCCTAAGTCTCCCTATTTCACTCAGACTAGAAATGCACTATTCACTTATAGGTCCAACCACACTGCTTATCAGCATGAAAGCTTTGACACATTCTGGCTCTGATCTGGGTCAGTTCACCCCTCCTTTGCTGGCCTGGCCACAATGGCTCCCCATATATTGGTACCAGACCTGGTATGGTTTAAACCTTATCTAAACCTATTGTTTTAAACCTTATTATAGATCAGGAGCTACTGAACTCAAGGGATCCATTAGCCTCAACTTCAAACTCCCCTGGTAGCTGGGATCACAGGTATGTGTCTGTTTAGACATGCTTTTATTTTCTGTAAAAATTTTCTCTTTGCACATAATAAAAATCATTTACTTGATTTGATTATTTCATTCATTAGTGGTTGAGATCTTTACACTTAAATACCATTGTGAAATATACAATTCTGTCGTCTTCTATTTTAAAAAAAAATAATATTTATTTTTAATATTCACTTTTTAAAATTTTGACTTCAAAGTTCTCTTCTTCCTCCAGTATCTCTCCTACCCATTGAAAAGGCAAGCAATATGGTATCAATTATACATGTGAAATCATGTAAAATATATTTCCTTATTAACTGGGCTGCAAAAAAGAAAAAAAAAGATAGTGGGGGGGAAATATACTTCAATCCACACTCAGAGTTCATAATTTCTCTATCTGGAGTTGGAGAGTATTTTTCATCATGAGTCCTTCCTTCCAATTTTTTAAAGGTATACCTTTATAATCATAGCATTCTAGAATTAGAAGGGACATCATAAGCTATTTAGGAACATACACATCAAAATCAATTCCCAACATAATATGCATGATAAGTAGTCATCCAGTCTCTGTTTGTGTTAACAATAAATGCTTATTGAATATTTGATGAAATACCTCCCTTTAGAGACCCAATATTACTTGAAACAGCCCATTATACTTTTGTACAAACTCATCATTAGGAAGTTGTTGGAGGTATTGGTGTGGTTTTTTTTTAAATTGGTGTCAGGTAAATTTTTCTCTTCGTAGGTATGAGTTATGTTGATCCTGGTTTTGTCCTTGAAGACAAAACAGAATAAATCTGCATGACTCTTCTGCATGAGAGTCTTTAATAAACATACAGGCAGTTCTCTTGTTCCCACTGAGTCTTCACTACGATCTTTCTAGGATCCTTACATTTGACATCATATTTGCTTTTCTCTGGACATATGCCAGAATGTTCTTTCTAAACTCTGGTGTCCAAAATTGGATCCAATACTCTAAGATGTGGTCTGACTAGGGCAGAGTACAGAGGGACTAGCACGATATTCCTGGAAGGCATGCTTTGTTAATGAAGACCAAGACTGCATCTGCTTTTTCAGCTGCCACATCATACTACTGACTCATATGAACTTACACTTTACTAAAAACCTCAGGTTTTTTTTCCAAACAAACTGCTGCCTAACCATGCCTCCCCCATCTTGTCCTTGTGGGACTAATGTTTAAAAATCAAGCATAACATGTTACATTTATCACTATGAAATTTTATTTTATTCAATTTAGTCCAATGCTGTAGCCTATGGACTTTTGCTTTTAGATCCTGACTCCATCATCTAGTAAATTTACTATCCCTCCAGGCTGTGCAAGAGCTATACATTTGATCTATTCCATATATCTATTTATCAAGGTCACTAACAAAAATGTTAAACAGCACAGAGAGAAGCACAGATCCCTTGGGCATTCCACTCAAAACCTCCTGCCAAGTGACATTGATCCACTAATGACTTATTTTCAAATCTAACCATCCAATCAGTTCCACATAACTATATATTGCCCCATCCCTCCACATTTTCCTCAAGAATTGTATGAGAAATTTTATCAAATGTCTTGATAAAACCCAGATGAACTATCTACACTAGTTAAATAATCTAGTTAAATATAGAAAAATTCTCAACTGCCCCTTGGACTAGCAGTTCCCTTTAAGCCAGAGAACTGCAAAGCTCAAAGTCTGGCCATCTGTGAGCACTACACATCATCTAAATCAGTTATATATCAGAACAGAGCTCACAGCAAAACAGTTCAGATTGACTCTCTAGGACAGGTAAATCACCCTGACTGGATTTTCACTGACTGGGATTATGCATCTCCAAATTAGCTTGAAGGGTCTCTTCCAATTCAGCAAAGCAGCAGTAAGACCTGTCTTTCCCCTTTCTGCTCTTCCCTCTCAGACCAGAGGGGCATAACCACGTAACAAGTACTTCTTAGATGCCTTACCTCCCTTTACCTCTAGGGGGCAATGAAAGGCAATAGCTGGAAAAGAAACTCTTCCTATTCAGCATAGCAACTACAGTATTCAATCAGGAACTAGTAACCAACGCCTTCTTATCCATTGAAATTTTATTAACAACCGATGACTCCTCCTGCTGATCTCTTCAAATAGCTCAGACAGAGCTGCTTTTTGATCCTCTGCTGCTGCTTCTCTTCCATGTTCTTTATCACTCCAACTTCAGCCTCAGCCTCCAATCAAACAATAAACATTTATCAAGTGCGCCCCCATGTTCCCGGCCCTGTGCCAAGCACTGGGGATACAAAAAGAGATAAAAAGCAGTCCCTGCTCCTTTGATTAGATTGTAATTTGATGGATGAGACAACATGCAAGCAAATATATACAAAAACAATTTAACAGAGAGAAAATACCAGAATTAAGAGAGGTCAATCACTTAAAAAAATGCTAGTAATCAATGATTGACTCATTGTTTACTTATGAACCAGCATCTAGGCGAATTTCACCTAGGAAATCCCCATTTTTTGTTTCATCATCTCTCATATTCTAAATAGTTATGTCTTCATTTTTGAGTTGTACCCTAAAATGGTATGCACATGAGCCCAGGGACCCAAAATGCTATGTGCTTTGTGTGTATTTCACACAATTTGAAATATTGTGTATTTCAAAATCATCTTCCATCTCATTTTGTACACTTGAAAATGTGTCTTTATACTCACGTATTACCAGTTTTCTCTGCTTTCTTTAAACAATAAAATTGATCACATATAAACAAAAGCCTTACCCTTTACAAAATAAGTCAAACTTTTGTAATTATGCCACAGTTCATTTTCTATCCCAAATGGTCCCATCCAAAAACTATGTTCCTTTATACAACTATTTTAAGATTTTAGTAGAACAAAATTCTTTTCCTATTCCTTTCAGACATCAAACTGTTCACCAATTAACACTTTTTCTTTACATGAAAGTACTTTTTCTGTCCCTTTCAGCACTAAAAACTACTCTATAGGAAAGAATTTACATTAACTGCCTTATATACACATGAAAATATCAAGACCCTAAGAAGTACAGGAATACCTTTAAATAAATTAAGCAATAATCAAATATATGGCCTCTTGTCTCTGTCAGAACTTCATCTGCTAAACCAAAAGACCATAGGTGCTACTATTTACAGGAAAAAAGAGGAAGACTTCCTTTACCATCACTCTGTCCTTGTGTCAGAGATCTGGCCTCTTGAAATGTTGACTCTTTAAAACATTTAAATAGATTTGAGGAAGGGTTTCAAAATCAAAAGGTACTTGTTAAACTTCTATCCATTCTCCATACTGCTCGGACATTTCTCTCTCATCAAATTTTCCCTAAAATATTTTGTTTCAATATCTCATTTGTCCCCATCACATTGTACTTTGTTTCATACTTCTGTGTATATTACATGTTCTTCCTATTAAATTTCAAGCATAGGGAAGGCAGGTATTGTATCATTTATCATGATTGTTCAGTGGGTGCTCCCTGGCTCCCTCTCCCAGAGGCAGGCCTACTATATTTGCCCCTCTGGGTTCAAGGGTACCCTGAGAGATTAAAAGACTGTCTCTATACTATAATCACCTTGAGCCTGGACCGGCCATGTTCCCTCCATCGGTTAAGGGTCCATGACTAGTACCTCAGTTTCATCTCATCCCCTAACATAAGGTAGCTTTTTACAAATTTATTTCAAAGATAAAGTGAGAATAATTTTCTCCCATTGCTTCAGAGGCATATTCTCCCCTCCACTAACTTGATCTCTAGGAACAATAGGCTCAATTTAGCTCAGTGCCTGGAGAGTATTGATCCCAGTATGTGCACATACAAAGGCAACATCTCTCCTCAATTAGTCAGTAAGCATTTATTAAGTACCTACTATGTGTCAGCTATTGTGCTAAGCACTAGAGATATAAAGATAGTCCCTGTTCTCAAGGAACTCATAGTCTAATGGGAGAGATAACATGAGAACAGCCATAGTCAAACAACCTATAGACTATCAGATAAATTTGGATGTGTTCTTGTCTCATCTGCCACTGGGCTGGGCTCTGAGAGGTCTCTCCTGAAGGAAGGTAGCTCCTTGTTTCTCAGAACATCAATGCTATGCTGATCCCAAATACAATATACCTGGAAACTTGACTGGATCCTTCCCCTCCTCCTGACCACATTCAAAGCATAAACATACCAAATTATCGAAATGTATATTTTACAACAAAGAAGGTGTTGAGTAAGTTTTGAGATGAACACTTCCTGGATGACACTGAATAAACTAAACATACTTTGAGACTCATAGAGACAGCAGGACGCTGAGGAGCCCTCCAGACCTTTAGAATTCACACAGGGTCATAGGTCTCACTCCCTTCACAGTTCTCCAAGGTCCTGAAAAACTGAGATAAAGAGGAGATGAATGAAGCTGATAGGCCTTTTTTTAAAACGTCCACTGCCAGTCAAAAACCTCCTCTTAATTATATAGTTGGCCAACTGGAACCAGGTGCAAAATGTCTACAGATTCTTGACAGTCTCTCCAAGGGACTTCCATTCCACATCATCTAATCTTCCCTAGAAGCAGGACCCAGGATCCCCAGCAAATCCACATGGAGGAGAGGCCATTAGAGGCACTCTATGCATGAGTCAAACACCTGTTTCAATTGGATTCCCAGAATCCAACTTAGGACTTTAACAAACAAAAGATGCTTTAAAAATGTTGAGTTGAATTCAATTTTTAAAAATTTAATTAATTAATTTTCTGCTGTAGTCTTCTGAAGGCTTTCAAACTGATTTCATAGGAATTGGGGGAGGGGAGGAGATAACCAAAGGAGAAAGGGCACACATACAAAAAGACAAACCAAGTAAAGATTAAACATACCTAGGTCACTTGAGGTATGTGAGGGGCAAAGGAGAGCTCACCCTTCTCCCAGGGAGAAAATAACAACTCTTATTTATAAAGTACTTTAAAGTTTATAAAGCACTCCATCTTAGGGAAAGAGAAGGGAAGGGGGGGAATTTAAAACTCAAAAGTTTGTGGAACTGAATGTTGTAAACTAAAAATAAATAAATATTTTTTAAAAGAAAAATTTATAAACCTATATTATCTGCTTTTATCCTCACAACAGTCCTGGGAAGGAGGTACTTGTCTAGCTATGAGGAGCAACCCAATTTTTATTTTCTAAGTTTGCACAACAACATTTTTGGTGATCAGTTTCCCTTCAATTATTCTTAAGCATGGGGCAATGTGGACCATGGAAAGATGAATCTTTTCATGTGGAAGGAGTTGGTAAGAAATTGTTCCAGATGTTTCCATTCAGTATAATACAGGCATGTCATTTTTCTGCAGTATGTGAACATGTCACTTTTTGATGTATAACAAACTGCTCAAAACCTCAGTCTTGTGTTGAGTGTGTATGTATGTGTATGTGTTATAAAGGCAAATAATTGAAATGTTATACTTCTCAACAGTATAATTTTGTTTTAACATTTTACTAAAAGTAGCTGTTTCCTATAAATTCTTAATTAATGGATAAATGAATTACATACTTCAACTTCCTAAAAGGACCAAGTTCAAGCATATAAAAAATTATTTGGATTTTTTACATGGATATTTACCAAATAAATCTTTGGATTTTCATTCCCCCTTAATTTATTTTGTAATTAGTTGTATTTATTTATTTTTAATACAACACATATGAAAATTTGCTTTGTTAACAGATTGACTTCTGAAAGGGAAGGCCAGAATGTATTACATATCTGCAAATAAAATAACACTCCAGAGAACTAGTTCAGTCCTTTCATTTGACCCATAAAGAACTAAGTCCCAGAAAGGAAAAGTAACTTGACCGAGGTCTCATAGCTAAAATACAGATCTCAAATCCAGAGTTTCTTCCTATCTACCATTTCCCTTCATGTCTCTTCATACCCCTGCCTAGCTCAGCCATAGCAATGATGATGAGGAAGCACAGTGCCTTGAATGTAACAAGAATTTAACAAATATTTGTCAAATTGTATTAAATGTAATTGAATTTAAAGAGCAATTGAATAATTCTTCAAGAAACATAACTGGATCGTTCCCCTCCTTCTGACCACATCTGAAATATAAATGTACTAAACTGTCAAAATGTATATTTTATAATACAGCAGACATTAAGCAAGGTTCAACACGAACTTCCTGGACAGTACTGAAAAACTAAATGTCTTGTAATATTCAAAGAAATGAAGAATTAAAGGTATTCTTTTCTTATCTGATGATAAAGATAATGGTGATAATAATTCAGAGCTTTGCTGCCTTATCATGATGTTTCATGGTCTAAATTCTTTAAGGAATGATAAACCAGTACACTGCTAGCTCTGGGTGGGTTTCATAAAATTGCAAAAGCTTCCAGTGTGGTCCCAGCACCTGGCAGGGTCTGCTCTCCAAGAACCTCCAGGGCTAAATATAGAAAGGTTCAGCTCCATTGGGGTGGCCTACTACATGATAAATTCTTCATCCACAACAACTCAATAATACAATTAACTTACATTTACAAAACACTTTCCTCCCAACAACCCATTTCCCATTTCACAGAACATGTTTGTTTTATCTTTCTCAGGGAGCTCATTTATAACTCATTCAATTCTTTTTCTAAGACAGGGTTGTTGAAGTATTCTATTTCCTCTTTTGTTAATCTGGGCAATTTATATTTTTGTGAATATTCATCCATCTCACTTAGATTTATTGGCACACAACTGGGAAACATAACTCCTAATAATTACTTTAATTTCATCTTCATTGGTGAATTCAGCCATTTTATTTTTATACTGATAATTTGTTTTTCTTTTTTTAAGTAAAATCAACAAATGATTTATACTTTGTTGATTTTTTTTAATAAAACCAGCTCCTATTTTACTTTATTAGTTTAATGGTTTTCTTACTTTCAGTTTTACTAATCTCTCCTTTGATTTTCAGGATTTCCAATTTGGTGTTTACTTATGGATTTTTAATTTGTTCTTTTTCTAGTTTTTCTTAGTTGCAAGCAGATTTATTGATATAAGCATTAAAAATATAAATTTTCCCCTAAGTATTGCTTTGGTTGCATATCATAAATTTTGGTATGTTGTCTCGTTGTCATTCTACTTAATATTATTGATCTTGTGATTTGTTCTATTACTCACTCGTTCTGTAGAATTAGGTTGTTTAGTTTCCAATTAATTTTTAATCTATGTTTCCACACCATTCCATTGAATGTGTTTTTATTGCATTGTGGATTAAAAAGAATGCATTATAAAAGAATGCAGAATTAATAATTCTGCTTTTCTACATTTGGTTGTGAGGTTTTTATGCCCCCAATGCATGGTTAATTTTTGTGAAAGTGCCATGTAAAGCTGAGAATAAAAATTCTTTCTATTCCCATTCAGTTTTCTCCAAAGGTCTAACATATCTAACTTCTAAAATTCTATTATTGTTCTTGATTTCTTTCTAATTTATTTTGTTGCTTGATTTATCTAGTTCTAAAAGGAGAAAGTTGAGGTCCCCCATTGGTAAAGTTTTACTGTGCATTTCCTCCTCTGCTTCATTTAATTTTCCTTTAAAAATCTAGATGCTATTCCATCTTGTGCATACATGTTTAGTATCAACATTATTTCATTGTCTATGAATGTCTTTTAGCAAAATGCAGTTTCCCTGCTTATCTCTTTTAATTATATGTTCATATTTGCTTTTGCTGTGTTTGAGATCTTGATTACTAACCTGCTTTTCTTTTAACCTTAGTTGAAGCATAACAGATTCTGCACTAGCCCCTCATTTTTACTCTGCTGGGGCGGGGAGGGAAGGAGATATTTCAAGTGTATATCTTGCAAACAAAAATTGTTGAATTTTGGTTTTTTAATGCATTCTGCCATCCAACTTCTGTTTTATGAGTGAGTTCTTCCCATTCACAGTATAAGTACTCTCTGTGTATTTTCCTTCATCATATTTTTTTCCTGTTTATTCTTTTCATTCTCTCCTTTTAACTTGTCCCCCCACAAAAGTTTGTTTTGCTTCTGACAACTACCTCCCTTCTATCAGCCCCTTTCTCCCTCTCTTTTCCCCTTCCCCTACTGCTTCTCTATAGGGTAAGATAGACTTTTATACCCAATTAAGTGTGTTTGCTGTTATTCCCTCTTTGAGGCAATTATGATGGGAAGTAACTTTCAAATGTTGCTCACCGCCCCCATCTTCTCCATTATAAAAACTCTCCCTTTTGCACCTTTTTATATAATCCCCCTTTTTCCTCTTCCTTCTACCTTCTCCCAGTGCATCCCTCTTTTTCACCCCTTAATTTTATTCTTTTGGAATCATACCATTATGGAAAACTCATATCTGTGCCCTTTGTCTATGCATACTCCTTCAATTGCCCTAGTAATAATAAGGTTCCTTGGAGTTATGATAAAATATGGAATGCTTTATGAAGTTCTGTGTCATCCTTGTTCAGGAACCATGCTAATCTTCTCTATATCTTTCCAGTTTTAGTATATGTGCTGCCAAAGCAAGGACCCATTCCTGTTAAAAAAAAAAAACACTAGAAAGCAAAAGAATAAATTTAGCTTTCCTTAAAATGATAAGTAAAATCCATTTAAAACCTGGAGCTAGCATTATCTATAATGGGGATGAGCTAGAAGCTTTCCAATAAAATTGAGAGTGGAATAAGGATATGTACTAGAAATGCTAGTAATAGTAATAAGACAATAAAAAGAAATTAAAGGAATAAGCAAAGGCAAAGAAGAAATAAAATTACCACTCTTTGCAAATGATATAATGGTTCACTTAGAGAACCCTAGAGAGTCAACTAAAAAATAACTGAAACAATTAACAACTTAAGCAAAGTTACAGGATATAAAATAAATTCACACAAATCAATAGCATTTCTATATACTTCCAACAAAGTTCAGCAGGAAGAGATAGAAAAAGAATTTCCATGTAAAAATGATTTTATATGATATAAAATACCTAGGAGTGTACATGCAAAGATAAGCATAAGAACTATCTGAATACAATCATAAAACATTATTTGTACAATAAAAGAAAATCTACTTAATTGGAAAAATATTTGTTGTCCATGAGTAGACTGAGCTAATATAATAAAAATGACAAGACTACCTAAATTACTTTAATTATTCAAGGTTGTATTAATCAAATTACAAAATAATTATTTTATAGAGCTTGAAAAAATAGTAAGATTTATCTGGAGGAAAAAAGATCAAGAATATCAAAGGAATATTTTTACTGTTCAGTACTTTAATATTAAAAAGTTACTTTGTGTTTAGAAACAAAATATTAAATTTATTTATTTTTAGTTTTTCTCCATCCTTCTCCTTCCGCAAGATAGCATGCAATCTGATATAGGCTCTAGGTATGCATTTATATTGGGCATATTTTCACATTAATCATGTTGTAAAGAAAAATTAGAAACAAGAGGAGGAACCATGAGAAGGAAGAAACAAACAAAAAAAGAAAGAGCAAATAGTATACTTCAATCTACATTCAGACTCCATAATTCTTTCTCTGGATGTGAATAGTATTTTCCATCATGAGTCTTTTGGAGTTGCTTTAGATCCTTGTATTGCTGAGAAGAGCTAAGTCTATCAAAGTTAGTCATAACATAATGTTGCTATTACTGCGTATAAAGCTTTTTTTTCTCCTGATTCTGCTCCCTTCACTCAGCATTAGTTCATGTAAGTCTTTTCAGGTGCCTTTCCACCTCCAGGTAAGCAGAGCTCAACTTTAACATAAAGGTCAAAGTCAAGAAAAATGAACAAACAGAAAAAAAGGAATTTGACCATTAAAAAACTACCACAGTGTGAGGGAAAACTAAATAAACTCAAAAGAAGACAGCAACATGAAAACAGCTACAAAGCCTCAAAGAAAAATACTAACAGAATACAAGCCCAACAAGAATTATTGAAAACCTTTTTTTAAAGAGATAAGAATGGTAGAGGGGAAAATAGGCAAAGAAAGTAGAATGGAAGAAGAAAATTATAAAAGAAAAGAATCAACAGCTTGATAAAAGAGTCACAAAAATGAAGAAAATAATGCCTTAAAAACAGAATTAGCCTAATGGTAAAAGAGGCATGAAAATTCACTAAAGAAAATGACTCCTTAAAAAGCAGAATTGGCTAATTGGAAAAGGAGGTACAAAAGCTCATTAACAAAATAATTTCTTAAAAATTAGAATTGAGCAAGTGGAAGCAAATAACTCCATGAGACACCAAGGAACAGTAAAACAAAGTGAAAAGAATGAAAAAATAGAAGAAAATGTGAAATATTTCACTGGAATACAGCTGACTTAAAAAAAATAGATTAAAGAAAGATTTGAAAGCCACGATCAAATAAGGAGCCTAGACAGCATATTTCAAGGAATTATCAAGTAAAACTTCTCACTATCTTAGATTCAGAGAATAACATAGAAATTGAAAGAATCCCCCAATCACCTCCTGAAAAAGATACCAAAATGAAAACTCCTAAGAATATTATAACCAAATTTCAGAGTTCCCAGGTAAAAAAGAAAATACTTCAAGCAGCCAGAAAGAAACAACTTAAATATCATGGAGCCACCATCTTGATCACACAATATTATAGTGGCTTCCACATTAAAGGATCAGAGAGCATAAAATATGATATTCCAGGAGGCAAAGAAACTAGGATTACAACCAAGAATAATCTACCCAGCCAAAGTGAGTTTAATCTTTCAAGGAGAAAATAGATAATTAATGAAATAGAGTACGTTCAAGCATTCCTGATGAAAAGTTCAGAGCTGCATAGAAAATTTGACATGCAAACAAAAGACTACAGAGAAGTATAAAATGGTAAACATGAAAGAAAAATCATAAGGGAATCAATAAAGTTAGACTGTTTACATTCCTATGGAAAGATGATACATGTAACAACTAAGAGTTTATCACTATTAGGGCAGTTAGAAGCAGTTTATACAAACAGAAGGCATGGGTGTGAGTTGATTATGTTGGAATGATTTCAAAAAGAAAAAACAAAGATGTAGGAGAAAGAGGGATGAACTGGGAGAAAGAAGAAGGAACAGGTAGAATGGGGTAAATTTTCTCACATCAATGAGGCATGCAAGGAAGAGCTTTTACAGTGAAGGAAAAAATGGTGTGGGGGAGGTGGCAGGCAATGTTTAAACTTCACTCTCACTGGAATTGGTTCACAGGAAGAAATATATATATATATATGCATGTGTGTGTGTGTGTGTGTGTGCCCCTCTCGGTTGTTTATAGAAATATTACTTACTCAATAGAGAAATAGGAAGGGAAATGGAAAAAGAGAAATAAGGAATAATAAAGGGGAAGGCAGAGTAAGAGAGGTATGGATTAGAAGCAAAATAAACTTTTGAGGAGGGACAGGGTAATGAGACAGAGAGAGAGAGAGAGACAGAGAGAGAGACAGAGAGACAGAGAGAGAGACAGAGAGAGAGAGAGAGAGAGAGAGAGAGAGAGAGAGAAACAGAAGATGATGGGATTGCAAGGAATAAATAGCAAACATAATTGTGAATGTGAATGGAATGACATCACCCATAAAACAGAAACAGATAACAGAGTGGATTAGAAACCATAATCCAACAATATGTTATTTACAAGAGACATCCTTGAAACAGAAAGATATATGCATTAAAATAAAGCCCTGGAGAGCTGAAGCAGAATCTAATGTGCTTCAATTGAAGTGAAAAAAAAAAGTCAGGGGTAAGAATCATGATCTCAGATAAAACAAAAGCAAAAACAGAGGTAATTAAAAGATAAATCAGGGAAACTGCATTTTGCTAACAGGTATCATAGATAATGAAGTAATAGCAAAAAATTTGCAGCAAGTTTTTCTGATAAAGACTCCATTTCTCAAATATATACTAAGTATAGAACTGAGTCAAATTTATAAAAATAAGAGCTATTCTCCAATTGATAAAAGGGTAAAGGATCTGAACAGGCAGTCTTTAGAAGAAAAAATCAAAGATAGCTATAGTCATATAAAAAATGCTCTAAATCATTATTGACTAGAGAAATTTCTATTAAAACTCTGGGGTACTGTAATGGTAATGTAATTTTGAATTTGAAGATCCCTTTGTTTTGGCAAAAGTAGCAGATACTTAGCACTTAGTAACTGATCAAGCCTCTGTTGGGGAAACAGAAGGTATGAACTCCTGTCTAATGTAACAGGAAGGGGTTGGCTGAAGGAAGTAGCTAATGCTGTATATATAAAAAAAAAGCCCCAGAGAAGCAGTCAGAATTTTCTTGAGACCAAGACCTGGTGGCAGAACAGCTGCAGAAGAAAGGAGAACTGAGTCCTGAGAACTTGTGGTGGTGGTGGAGCTTCTTCTGAACAGGAGCCCAGAGCCAGGAGCCCAGGTGACTGAATCATGACTTGGATGCTGAGACTTGTTTGTTTGCGGCTTGGTTGAGCCTTGAATTCCCTGGAGCAGAAATAGTGAAGGATCTGACATGGACCAGACCCTGTGAACTTCAGTGTGGAGCAATATCTGACCAGCCCAGAGAGCTGTTCAAGGAACCAGGAGCTGTCTGCCATTGAACACAGGTGACAGTCTGGTGAACCCAGGTAGAATCTGGGACCATGGAAGGGGATCCAGGGAATGTGAGAACAGGCTCCAAGTCAAGATGAAAAGACCTCTCCTTGGGTACTGAGTAATTATGGAATTATAGTTTACTAGTGACTTAAGGGATGGAGGGTTTTGTATATGATACTTAGTAAGACTTTGCTGAATTGAATTTGACTGATTGTACTTTGAGTACTTTGAGATATTGTTACTGATAAGTGACTGATTGAGTTAATCAAGACTTTGCCCCATGAGTGGAAGACTTTGACTGTGTACTTTAAAACTACTGATAAGTGACTGATTGAGTTAACTTAAGAGTGAATATTTTACTTTGAGACTATGTTGTGAATATTATATTGTGATTTTCTGTGATAAGTTGTAATACTGTGAATGCTGTACCTTGATATTCTGTGGATGTTTTGCTTTTGTTATGGAATAAATAGAGTGATCACGATACTGTGAAATCAGAACCTTAAAAGCTGTTCACAGTAGCATTCTTCTGGAAAGCTTCTGGGCGTGGTATTACAGGTACCACCTCACATCTATCAGAAATGACAAGTGCTAGAGGGCAGGAGGGAAAAATAGGTACACTAATAAACTTTTGGTTGGTGAAGTTGTGAACTGGTCTGACCATTCTGGAAAGCAATTTGGAACTATGCCCAAAGGGTTATATAAAACTGTCCATACCCTTTGACCCAGTGTGCCACTACTAGTTCTGTATCCCAAAGATATCAAAGAAAAAGGACTATATGTACAAAAATATTTATAGTAGCTCTTTTGCAGGGGCAAAGAATTGGAAATCAAGGGATGTCCATCAATTGGGGAACGACTGAACACTTTGCGGCATATAATTGCAAAGGAATACTACTGTGCTATAAGAAATGACAAGGATGATGGTTTCGGAAAATCATGGCAAGACCAATATGAACTGATAAAAGTGAAGTAAAAAGAACTGGGAGAGAATTATGCACAGTAACAGCAATGTTATTAATGATAACCAACTGTGACAGACTTGGCTGCTCTAATCAATACAATGATCCAAGACAATTCCAAAGGACTCATGATTAAAAGGGATATCCACCTCCAGAGAGAGAACTGACCAACTCTGAATGCAACTTGAAACATAAATCCCTCACTTTATTTTGCTTATTTTTGAAATATGGCTAATATGGAAATATGCATTACACGATTTCACATCTATAATTGATATCATATTGCTTGCCTTCTCGGTGGGTGGGGGGAAAGGGGAGAATTTGGAACTCTAAATTTTAAAGGAAAATAATTAAATAAACAATGAATTAGAAAATTTTAAAGAGAAAAAAAGTAGACGAGGGTTCCAAGTGTTGTGAGGTTCAAAGGAGTTTGGGTAAATTAAATGTTTTTCAGGCTTTAAAGAATTACTTATATATCAATTGCTATTATTATTATTTACTATTTTTATTTCTAGTGAGGCTGGATGATTTCATCATACTTTGAAATACATTGGAGATGCATGAGGAAAGACTTTTCAACATATTAGATCCACTAGAAACTTCTGGTCTAAAGCTGTCAGTTGATGGATCCCAGTCGTACAGATCCTCTGTCAAGTACATGGGTCATACGGTATATCACCAGGGAGTCTACTGACCCTGAGAAGACAGCAGCACTCATCACCTAGACATGTCAGAAAAATTATGGGGCTACTGGCATTCCTGGCTACTTCAGACATTTTGTCACGTCATAACACCCTTCAAAAACAACATCAATAAAAACAACTATAGCATTTCTATTGGGCTTCAAGGTTTGTGAAGCACTCAGACCTTTAAGGATTTGTGTATCTGCCTCTCTCACATGTTTGTCAGGTTAGCTTTTGCAGATCCCAGTGAGCCCTGGGTATGTTACACACTAATTTCAGCATGGCTTGAACACAGTTTTATGCTAGGAGAGTGATGGTTGCCAGAAGAGGGCTACATTTGCTAGTAGAGAACTCATTGACAGCAAGACTCATCATTCCATCAACAAATTATAGTTCTTGGCTCTGAAGTGAGCTTGTCACTGAAAAAATTTTGAGACTATGTGAATGGAGTATAGATGACAAATTGGCTTGTATTCTGACAAGCACAAAGTTGGATGCCACCAAGAGGTGGGGGCTGACCAATGATGAATTCAGTGTGTAACCAGCCAGTGAAGACTAACGTAAATGGAGGTGCATCACTCTCCTAGGTCTACAGTATACTAAGCCAAGGTGACCACCATACAATTAGTGAATGTGATAAGTAAAATTCAGGAAGCAGTCTCTAGAGAGTAGAACTCCCTCCCAAGAGGGGGATATCCATAGAAATAAGGGTTGTAGTACTCACCCAGTCCCCTCTGCAATAATTTTCCATTGAGAGAAGCTGAAGGTTGAATGTCTAAGAGAAGATATACAGATGAGAGACACAAAGACAGAGACAGACATATATAAAGAGACCTAGAGAAAGAGACAGACAGAAATAGACAGACAGAAAGAGACAGACGGAGACAGAGAAACAGAGAGAGACAGAGAGAAAGAGAGAGAGAGACAGAGAGAGATAGAGCAGCAAGCACCCCAGTGTCCCCAGGGTGGCTGCCAACACAGGTTCTTAGATCTACTTTTCTAAAGGAAAGCAACTCAAAATGGGTTAACAAGCTTACTTTAATCAATCAAACATATATCGTTTACCTAGTTCAGGGGGGAAAGGTCAGAACCCCAAACTTCAGAGTATAAACACAGAAGTTACAAGACAGAGAAACAGATCAAGCAGACAGGCTTCCAAACTGTCCAGCCATTATATCCATACCAAATCACAGGTACCAGAGAGGGAAGCATCAACATCTGGGTTTTTCAAAGCCAGGGGGCTTTCAACAGCTGCCCAGAGTCTCATCTGGTCAAATCACACAACACTTCTCAAAGTGAGCCCCCAAAGCAAAGCCTCCCATCAGAGCTTATATAGCCTTCTCCTGGCTCAGAGAATGTAACAAACCTTTGACCCACTGCCCAAACACAAAGCACCAAGGTGTGGGAGTTCCCGAAAAACAAGCCTCCCACCACAGGCTCCAAGTGCACTTAACCTAGGAGCAAGGAAGATCTTAAAAATTTACATTCCTATTACAAGAGGTGACTCTCAGGTACACAAGTTTAGTTCTTCAGAGGGTACCCTGCTATGAGAGTAATAGAAACTGGCATTATAGAATGTTGTATAGCAGTATTATAAGATCTACATGAGGGTGAGACTACATTAAGTGACTTATGTTTGCCAAACACTGTACTAAGCACTGGAGAAACAGATACAAAAAATGAGATATCCACTGTCTTCAATAAGCTTACATCCTACTAGATGGAGAAAACTTGTTATCAGATAAAGAACATATACAAAGTAAATACGTGTTGATGGGGGTGAAGTGTACTGACAACTGGAGGATTCAGGAAAACCTCTCTGACAGAGATGGTACCTGAGCTAAGAAAGACTTGAAGGGAACAAGTCATTCCAAGAGATGGAGGTGAAGAGAGAAAGCATTCCAGGCTTCAGAGACAGACTGTGAAAAGGGAGAGAGGCAGAAGATGGAACCTCATGGCAGGAAACACACATTGAAGTCAACACAACTTCCACTCAGGAAATGTTTTCCATAATATTTTAGCTCTCTAATTCCGTATTATTTATCATTATGGATATGATTGTCTTACTTAGAATTTTATAACTACAAGTGCAATCCTTCCTCACTCTGAGGAATATAAATGAATATTGTTCCTTATAGAATACACAGGGTGTATTCTCCAAATTCTAAGTGCAGTTTTAAGCTACTAACATTTATTTTCATTGGCTTGTTTTTCTGTTTTGTTTTTTGGAGGCAATTGGGATTAAGTGCCTTTCCCAGGGTCACATAGCTAGTAAGTATATGAGAATGCATTTGAACTCAGGTCCTCCTATTTCCAGGGCCAGTGCTCTATCCACATATACTGCCTAGCTGCCCCTAAAGTTTAAAACTCCACTAAGAATTTTGGGACACCCTGCATACACACCTAAGTAAGGGCTTTATGTCTTTATTGCAATCTTTCTGTGTGGGAAGTTTATTGCTTCTCTTCGATGGCATCTGAGTTAGTATTTCACGTATAGAATCCCAAAGGGGGAAAAATGTAATTGTCTCTATAAGAACTTTCTAGAACAACTCAGTTCTGCTGTTGGCATTTGTTAGATGACTTCTCCTTACCATTTAAGTGTTAATTATCTGCTGCTTTTTGCTTTCATCTCTAAAACCCACTGGGAATGTCTCCGATCTTTGACAAGTAATAGGGAAGGAAATAAACATTTATATAGCTCCTATAATGTGCCAAGCATTGTGCTGAGTGCTTTGCAAGTATTATCTCATTTAATGTCACAAACCTGGGAGGTAGGTGCTATTATTATCTCCATTTTAAAAAGGAAGAAATGGAGACAGAGTGGTTTGTCCAAGGTCCCATTGTTAGTGTCTAAAGCCAGATTTGAAGCTGCCTCACATAGGCTCAGAGACAATGTATAGATCTGGGTCAAGGCAGCTCCATAGCACCTGGCAGCATAGCTAAGACCCTTAAGTCCCACTTTTTGGATTGCCTAGAATAAACTAAAGCAAATTCCACTGCCATACTCTCATTTCCTTTAGTCAATCACTATGCTCAAAGATCCCAGAGAGCCACTTTGAAAGGACAGGTAATAGATAGCACTTTGCTCCCCCACCCTTAGCCATCCTGAGAACCCACCCAACTCCTACCTCCAATCAATGGAGCATCTCTAACACAATCAGAGATAAAACTTTTCCTGTACAGAAAAGGGAAAATTGAGACACCATCTTCAAGCTGCCCCACTATGACCCCAATCTGGATAAAGATTTGGAGGCATACTCACTTCCAGTTACTTTAAAGACTGTAACAAACCTCTTTTGGATGCTAACATTCATGGGTTTCCTTTTTCCCCTCCTAGTGTGGGCACTTGGGTTACCACACATTTACTCACTTGGAAAGTCATTTGCCTTGAAAGGAAGGAATTGAAATTGGTAAAAGAACCCAATCAAGTCTCCTCATTTTCAAATTCCTCAAAGTGAAGAAACTCTTCAATTGCTACAGTGAGTCACTCTAATTTAGAACAGCAAGGAAGCTAGTTTGGCTGGAGGGTATAGCTTCTAATGGGAAGTAATGCATAAATAGGCAGAACCCATAAGCAGGAGTCATATTGAGAAAGTTTTTGAAAGCTAAACAAAATTTATGTTTTATTCTCAAGGCAAAGGGGAGCCCTTAAAGCTTCTGGAGCAGAGATATTATACAATGAAGCCTGTACCATAAGAATTTGAATTTGGAAGCTATGCTGCATATGGATTATAAAGAAAAGATTTTTCATTCTAGGATTCCATGAGAATTTTGGAAACTTGAACCAAGAAGAAGCTTTAAAGAGATTTGTTCTGTGAAGTTTAGATTCAGTCAAAGGGCTATACTTGAGGACCTAGAGGGCCACATGTGGCCTTGAGGCTGAAGGCTCCCCTCCCCCCTTGCATCTAGGAAAATGTGACCCAAGATGTGGTACTTAGATTCAAGAAACACAAAACCTGTGCTCAATGTTTTTAAAGAGAGAGGAAGTGTTGGCCTCAAAGTCAAGGAAACCTAGGTTCATATCCTGTCTCTGACATGGCCAGGCAAGTCATTTAACCTCTTTTTGCCTCAGTTTCCTCAACTGCAAAGTGGGGATAATAGCAGCACATAACCTCATTGGGCTGTTACAAGAATCAAATAAGATGTCAGAGGCAGGCCAGGACAGCACAGCACAGAGGCAGGTCAGGAGGAGGACTGATCAATGAGGGGAGCAACTCGTCCCACCAACCACAAGGGCCACTACCAGGCCTATCACCAAAAGGCTGGGACTGGAAAGAGCAAGGTAAGAACCAAATGCGGGGCCCTTGGCAGGGGCAGCAAATACTCCTGGGACTACGAATCCATAGCCCAGAAATTTTTAAAAAGCCCCTATCAGGACCTCCAAGACCAGATGGCAGAATGAACCCCGCCTGCTCCAACCCCCCCCCCCAAAAAACGTAGTAATTATTGCCCCAGGGCAAAACCCTAAACTGTAAAGGCTAGGGAACCCTAGAGGAAGGGCGTGGCTAGGGCCCTGACTAAAAATGGGTAGAAAGCAGACTACAAAGACTCTGGAGTCTTACTATCATCAGAGAGAGGAACCAAACTCAGAGGGAGACAATGTTGACCACACACCCACAGCTGAAACATCAACAGGGAACTGGTCCCAAGCACAGAAAGCTCTCCTAGATGAACTCAAAAGGAACTTTGAAAACCAAATGAGAGAAATAGAAGACAAAATGAATAATTCATTTAAAATCAAAATTAGAAAAACATTTTAATGAAGAAAACAGCTACTTAAAAAGAAAAGTGTGTAATATGGAAAAGGAGCTCCAAAAACTAACTGAGGAAAATAATTGGCTAAAAACTAGAATCAACCAAATTGAAGCAAATAACTCTATGAGGAACCAAGAATTAGGCAAACAAAACAACAAGAATGAAAAATTAGGAAAAGAGGTAAATATCTCAATGGAAAAATAACTGACCTGGAAAACAGATCCAGGAGAGATAATCTGAGAATCATAGGCCTACCAGAAAATCATGATGAAAAAATGAGCCTGGACAATATTCTCCAGGAGCTCATCAAGGAAAACTGCCCTGAAATACTAGAACCTGAGGGTAAAATAGAAATCGAGAGAGTCCACAGGACACCTTCTGAAAGAGATCCCAAACTGAAAAGTCCTCGGAATGTAGTGACCAAACTCCAAAACGACCAGGTAAAGGAGAAAATACTTCAAGTGGCCAGAAAGAAACAATTCAAATATCGAGGAACCACAGTGAGGATCGCACAGGATTCTGCAGCCTCTACACTGAAAGATTGGGGGAAGTGGAATGGAATACAATTATTGCAAGGCAAAAGAGCTCGGGTTACAACCAAGGATCACCTGTACCCAACAAGACTGAGCATATTCTTCCAGGCAAAGAGATGATCATTCAATGATATAACAGATTTCCAGACCTTCCTGATGAAAAAAACAGAGGACAATGGAAAATTCAACCTCCAATTACAAGATGCAAGAGTGACATAAAAAGGTGAACAAGGAAAACACACACACACACACACATACACACACACACACACCCTATTATTTAATAAGAGCAAACTGTTTATAGACATGTAGAGGATATGAGTATAAATTATACAAAATGATGATTAAAAAATCTCATTAAGGGCTACAAAGGGACTGCAATGGAAGAAGAGGAATGAACGAAGTGGAAAAGGGTAAATTATGCCACACAAAGAGGCATAAAAACAATATGGCAGAGGAAAAGAAGGGAGGGAGATGAGTATTATATGAGCTTTTCCCTCATTGGTTCTGGTGCAAGGAGGGAATAACACAACCAGTTAAGCATGGGACTCTATGGAGAAAAGACACAAAATGTATCATAATGGAGGGAAAGAGGGGAGGGAAAAGAGCTTTGCATGAGATTTGTTCCTGTCACTCTTGGTGCGAAGAAGAAATAACATACTTCATTAAGTATAAAAACATCCTACAAGCAGTAGGAGGGGGAAAGGGCTCTGAAGGGGGGGCAGTTAGAAGGGAGGAAAGAAGTAAGGGGGAAGGGGAAGAAAAAAAGGGGGGGCCTGATAAGAAGGGAATACTGAGGGAGGCAGTAGTCAAAAGGAAAACTATTAAGGAGGGGAAGGGAGAAGGGGAGAAAAAAATATAAGCACTAACAGGGAAGGGAATAGAATGGAGGGAAAGACACAGATAATAATCATAACTGTGAATGTGAATGGAATGAACTGTCCCATAAAACGGAGGCAGACAGCAGAATGGATTAAAAATCATAATCCTACAATATGTTGTTTACAAGAAACACATCTGAAACAGAGGGATACACACAGGGTAAAAGTAAAAGGCTGGAGTAAAATATATCATGCCTCAGCTAAAGTAAAAAAAAGCAGGGGTAGCAATCTTTATCTCAGATAAAGCAAAAGCAAAAATTGATCTAATTAAAAGAGATGAGGAAGGAAACTATATCCTGCTAAAAGGCACCATCAAGATTGAAGCAATATCTTTACTTAACATAAATGCACGAAGTGGTATATTCCTAGTAGAGAAGGTAAGGGAATTAGAGGAAGAAATGAATAGCAAAATTTTACTAGTGGGGGACCTTAATCTCCCCTCTCTGAACTTGATAAATCCAACCTCAAAATAAACAAGAAAGAAGTTAAGGAGGTGAATAGAAATTTAGAGAGGGTAGGTATGATAGATCTCTGGAGAAAACAGAATGGGGATAAAAAGGAATATGCCTTCTTCCCAGCAGTACATGGCACATACACAAAATTTGACCATGTACTAGAACATAAAAACCTCACAGTTCAGTGCAGAAAGGCAGAAATAATAAATGCATCATTCTCAGATCATGATGCAATAAAAATCATATGCAATAAAGGGCCATGGAAAGACAGACTAAAAACTAATTGGAAACAAAACAATTTAATCCTAAAGAATGAGTGGGTCAAACAAGAAATCATAGAAACAATCAGTAACTTCATTCAAGAAAATGAAAACAATGAGACAACATACCAAAATTTGTGGGATGAAGTAAAGGCAGTTCTTAGGGGAAGCTTTATATCCCTGAGTGCATACATGAACAAATTAGAGAAAAGGGAGGTCAATGAATTGAGCATGGAATTGAAAAGACTAGAAAAAAGCAAATTGAAAATCCCCAATTAAATACTAAATTAGAAATACTGAAAACCAAAGGAGAGATTAATAAAATTGAAATTAAGAAAACTATTGAATTAATAAAAAAATTAAGAGCTGGTTTTATGAAAAAAAAAACAATAAAATTGATAGACCCTTAGTCAATATGATAAAAAAAGAAAGAAGAAAACCAAATTATAAGTATCAGAAATGTAAAGAGTGAACCTAAAACCAATGAAGAGGAAAATAAAACAATAATTAGCAATTATTTTGCCCAGTTGTATGCACATAAATTTGACAATCTTAGGGAAATGGATGAATATTTACAAAAATATAAGTTGCCCAGATTAACTGAATTGGAAGTAAATTATTTAAATAACCCCATTTCAGAAAAAGAAATTGAACAAGTCATCAGTGAACTCCCTAGGAAAAAATCTCAAGGCCAAGATGGATTTACTAGTGGATTCTATCGAACATTTAAAGAACAATTGATTCCAATACTCTGCAAACTATTTGAGAAAAATAGTGGAGTCCTACCAAATTCTTTCTATGACACAAATATGGTACTGATACCTAAATCAGGAAGAGATAAAACAGAGAAAGAAAATTATAGACCAATCTCCCTCATGAATATAGATGCAAAAATTTTAAATAAAATATTAGCAAAAAGACTACAGCAACTTATCTCAAGAATAATACACTTTGATCAGGTAGGATTTATTCCAGGAATGCAAGGATGGTTTAATATTAGGAAAACCATCAGTATAATTGATCATATCTAGCAGAAACCACATGATTATCTCAATAGATGCAGAAAAGGCCTTTGACAAAATAAAACATCCATTCCTATTAAAAACACTAGAAAGTAGAGGAATAAATAGAGCCTTCCTTGAAATAATAGGTAGCATCTATTTAAATCCATCAGCAAGTATTATATGTAATGGAAAGAAGCTAGAAGCATTTCCAATAAGATCAGGGTAAAACAAGGATGTCCACTATGGCTCCTCTTATTCAATCTGGTACTAGAAATGTTAGCAGTAGCAATTAGAGAAGAAAAAGAAATCAAAGGAATCAAATTTGGCAAAGAAGAGACCATGCTATCACTCTTTGCAGATGATATACTTAGAGAATCTTAGAGAATCAAGTAAAAGACTAAATGAGACAATAAATAAATTTGGCAAAGTTGCAGGATATAAAATAAACCCACATAAATGCTCAGCATTCCTCTATATTTCTTTTTTTTTTAAAGCAATTGGGGTTAAGTAATTTGCTAAAGGTTACACGGCCAGTTATTATTTCTGGGTGTGGTGCTGAGTATCTGAGCCCGGATTTGATCCAGATCATCCCACCACTGGAGCCGGTGTTCTTACTCGCTGAGCCACCTGGCCGCCCCTAAGCAATTGGGGTTAAGTAACTTGCTCAAGGTTACACGGCCAGGTGTTTCTGGGTGGATGCTAAGTGTCTGAGCTAGGGATTCGATCTCCAGGTCTTCTCAACACTGGAGCCGGTGCTCTTAGTTGCTGTGCTACCTGGCCGCCCCATTCCTCTATATTTAATGAAATTTAATAGCAAGAGATAGGAAGAGAAATCCCATTTAAAGTTACTGTAGACATTATAAAATATTTGGGCATCTACCTGCCAAACAAACCCAAGACCTATATGAGCACAACTACAAAACACTTTTCACACAAATAAAGTCAGATCTAACTAATTGGAAAGACATCAATTGCTCATGGCTGTGTTGAGCTAATATAATAAAAATGACAATTTTACCTAAATTAAACTATCTATTTAGTGCCATGCCAATCAGTTTACCAAAAAACGACCTTATAGATCTAGAAAAAAATGGTAACAAAATTCATTTGGAAGAACAAAAGTCCAGAATATCAAAGGAATTAATGAAAAGAAATGTTAGGGATGGTGGACTAGCTATAACAAATTTTAATCTGTACTATAAAGCAGCAGTCCTCAAAACTACTTGGTACTGGCTAAGGAATAGAATAGTGGATCAATGGAATAGATTGGGTACACGAGACTCAGCAGTCAATGACTATAGTATTCTACTGTTTGATTACCCAAAGACCACAGTTTTGGGGATGAGAACTCACTATTTCAAAAAAAACTGCTGGGAAAACTGGAATATAGTATGGCATAAACTGGGCATAGACCATTATCTAACACCATATACCAAAATCATGTCTAAATGAGTGCATGATCTAGGTATAAAGGCTGATACTGTAAGCAATCTGGGAAAGCAAGGAATAGTTTACCTGTCAGATTTGTGGAGAGGGGAAGACTTTATGACCAAACAAGAATTAGAAAATGCGAAATGGATAATTTTGATCACATTAAATTTAAAAGCTTCTGTATGAACAAAGCCAATGTAACCAGGATTAGGAGGTTATTGGAAAATTGGGAAAGAATTTTTACAAACTATGTCACTGATAAACGACTCATTTCTAAAATATACAGAGAACTGAGTCAAATCTATAAGAATACAAGTCATTTCCCAATTGATAAATGGTCAAAGAATATGAATAGACAGTTTTAAGAGGAAGAAATTAAAGATATTTATATGAAAAAATGCTCTAAGTCACTATTGACTAGAGAAATGCAAATCAAAACAACTCTGAGGTACCACATCTCACCAGTCAGATTGGCTAAAATGGCAAAACAGGAAAATAACAAATGCTGAACAGGAAGTGGAGAAATTGGAACACTAATGCATTGCTGGTGGAGTTGTGAACTGATCCAACCATTCTGGAGAGCAATCTGGAATTATGGCCAAAGAGCTATAAATAATTCCATACCCTTTGACCTAGCAATACCATCCCAAAGAGATCATAGAAGTGGGGAAAAGACCCATATGTACAAAAATATTTATAGCAGCTCTTTTTGTGGTGGCAAAAAATTAGAAATTAAGGGGGTGCTCATCAATTGGGGAATGGCTGAAAAAGTTTTGGTATATGCATGTTATGGAATATTACTGTGCTATAAGAAACGAGGAGCAGATGGACTTTATATTTACCTGGAGAGGCTTATACGAACTGATGTTGAGTGAGAAGTGTAGAGCCAGGAGGAATTTGTACACAATTACAGACACAACATATATGTGACAACCAACTTTGATAAACGGGACTCTTCTCAGCAATCCAGAGTCATAAGTCAACCCCAAAAGATTCTTGATAGAGAGAGAAGTTTAATATCAAGAGAAAGAACTGAGTTTGAACCCAGATTGAAGCAAACTATCTGCTTTTTATTATTTGGTTTTGTTTCATCTTTCCCATTCTTCATTCCATCTGATACAATACTTCTTTATAACCTAATACCTAATGTGAAAGTATTTGCAGATAATATACTTGATTGTATGCCGCCAGCCGTGGGGTGGGGGGGAAGGGAGAGAAAATTTGAAACTCAAGGAATTGTGGTAATGAATCTTGTAAACTAATAGCAAACAAATTAATAAAGACAAAAAAATAAAAAGAATCAAATAAGATATTTTAAAGGACTTAGCATAGTACCTGGCACATAGTAGGTATTTGATAAATGCTTGTTTTTCCCCTCTCCTCTTAGTGTCCCAGGCAACTCTCTAAATCTTTATGTTGCAGAACAGGTTCTGACTTGCACTGGTAGAAGAAGTCCCTTTCTGGAGGGATTCCTTCTACTAATGAAGTCTCAAATCTAGGGGGAAGAAATCAATAAACTGTTTACTTATAAAACATGAGTAGCAGTGAAATTTTGGAACTGGTCTATGGAAAGAGGTAGAAAGAACAAAAGCCATAGCCTTGTAGCAACAAACCCCTTAACCCAGAATTAACAGGTGCATACAACAATTAATCAAGCAAGCAATCAATAAAAATTTATCAAGAAAGCTTTGAGAGTAGCTAATGCATTGTGGGAAAAGTATTTTTTGTTGTATGGATTCCATACCAGGATATAAATGTGATCAGAATTGATCAAAGTCATATTGTTAAGGGCAAACTACTCATGGAGGTGGTAGTCATGGCAGACATCTCTCATATCATCCTCACAGAGGCCTAGATCTAGAACCTTCAAAAACCCATGCTATTTAACAAGCTGGGGGTTCTAACAGCTGAGCAGCAGGTTTGGTTGAGTGAGCTTTCTCAATTATCATCCTTCTTGACCTCTCTAGAAGCATGGGGTTCTTTCCTAGAAACTCTTCTGGGGCTTTTTTTTAAATGACACTGCTTTCTTGGTTCTCCTCTGATCTGTGTGACTTCTTCTTTTGCTGGACTTTAATTGGTATCATTTCCACTGTGGGTGTCCTTGGCCCTCTTTTCTCTCTGTACTTTCTCTCCTGGTGACTTCATCGACTCTCTTAGATTTAATTATCATTTCTGTGCTGATGACTCACAGATGTATATATCCAGCACTAATCTGTCTCTCGAACTCCAGTCCTACATATCCAGCTGCCTACCACATATTTAGAACTAGATGTCCCATAGACATCTCAAATTTAACATCTCTAAAATTGAACATATTGTCTTTTTCCCAAAAACTTACCCTTCTTCTGTCCTTCCCTAGAAGGCTACCATCCTTCTGTTCAACCTGCCTGACAACCTTGCTATCATCCTCTACTCTTCGCTCTACTTGAAAGATCTTATTTTTTCTACCTTCACAGCATCTCCTGCATCTTTCTATTTCTCTCCAATCACAGTCATGACCCTAGTTCTTATCACTAATTACAATAGCTTCCTAATTGTTCTCTCTGCCTCACTTCTCTCCCTTCTCCAATTTGTGCCTTGCATAGCTATGGAAATAATTTTCTTAAATTGTAAAACTGTTAATGTCCCTCCCCTACTCATTAATCTCCAGAGATGTAACTTAATCAAACTGTGTTATAAGAAAACAAGTTTGGGGACGGCTAGGTGGTGCAGTAAATAGAGTACTGGCCCTGGATTCAGGAGGACCTGAGTTCAAATCCAGCCTCAGACACTTAACACAAATACTAGCCATGTGACCTTGGGCAAATCACTTAACCCCAATTGCCCTCCAAAAAGCAAAAAAGAAAAAAAAAACAAGTTTGAGAGTTATGTTGCATATGGAATGTAAAAAGAAGGCCTTTCAATTCAGGGTTCCATGAGGAGTCTGGAAACTTGGACCAAGAGGAAACTATAGCAATGTTACCCAAGATGGTGGTACTTGTACATAAGAAACACAAGATTTGTGCTTAGTGTTTTCAAAGGGAGAGCAAGAGTGGCTCCCTCTAGGATCAAATATAAACTCCTGTTTGTAACTATGAGTGTTATCCTCCTTCACAATGAGGAATGAAACTGAATTAATATTATTTGCTAAAGAAGAATATACATATACACATAAGGGCATTATTTCATTGTCAAATTTTTTCTATATTTTTATATTTAATGTTTGATATTTATTACATCAAACATGTATTACATTATATATTATAATATATTGTATTGTTTTGTGTCATATTGTATTGTATTATATATTATTATATATTTAAAGTTTGATATTTGAAACCCTACACAACCTTGCCCAAGTCTATCTTTCAATCAGTCAATCAACAAATAAATATTTACTATATGTGTGAAACACCATATTTAGTGTTTTCAGTTTTATTATGCACTACTCACTCTATGCACACTAGTCCAACCAAACTGGATTTCTTACTCCTCTGAAACGGAACTCCATTTTCCATTTTCTGCCTTCTTACTTCAGCACTGGCTGTCTCTTGTGCCTAGAATGCATTCTCCCCTCATGGCTCTCTCAAAATATCCAGTTTCCTTCCAAGATCAGTTCAAGAATGACGTTCTGCTACAGCAAGCCTTTCATGATATTCCTAGATGCTCACACCTTCTCAGAATCTCCTTGTATTTATTTTAGATATATCTGTAAATGTACATGTTGTCTCCCCAAGCTAGACCATAAGATTTTTAAGGACAAAATGGTTTTTGCCTTTATCTTTCATTCCCAGAACCCAACACAGTGTTTGGCACATAGTAAGTATTTTTTAACTGTTTATTGATTGACTGATAAATATGGTAAGACCAGGGGACTCTCTGAGAGGCAATCTAGACAATGTTCAAGTGAAATTGGCCAGCCTCAGCCCAGCTACGTGAGAGACATCACCATTCTCCCCATAACAGAGCCTAAGAGAAACCAGCTGAAATCTGAGCATATATAGAATGTACATAGTATGCCCATGACTAAAAAATAAGCATTTTTCTTAAGAAAAAAGATGCTTAATTTAAATTTTTCTCTTTTCTAATGATTCCATCAATATGAACAGAATAGATAGGGTTCTTATTTTTTCTAAGAATTTGCAGGAGTTTTTTAATATCCCCAAGTTGGTCAAAATTCAACTAGTGGTGGGTGCATGATATGGTAGACTCCTCCCTGGTTTGGGGAGTCAGAGGATCTGAGTTTGAATTTTAATTCTGTTACTGTTAAGTCCCTTCATCTCTCTAAGACTCAGTTCCTTCATCTGTAAGATGAGAGAATTGGACTAAATGACACAAAATTCCATCTCCCAACTAAGCATTTTTCATTGGTTGTGCGCCATGCTTTCCTTCCCAACCTCTGCCTCTCAGCTTCCCTGACTCCCTTCAAGTCTCAGTTAAAATCCCACCTTCTGCAAGAAAGCCTTTCCCAATCCTCCTTAGTCTTTGTGTTTCCTTCTAAGATTACTCCCAATTTATCCTGTCGATATCCTGTTTACACACTTGTCTCCAACATTAGACTGTGAACTTCATGAGGACAGACACTATATTTTGCCTTTCTTTGTAGCCCTAGCATGAGCACAGCAACTAGCACATAGTAGATAATAAATTGTAGTTTCTAATGCTTCTTCTGGACTTAAATCTATGATCTTATGATCATGCACTCCTTATAGATCACTGTATACCCTCCCTTTTCACAAGAAGTGAAATCTCCATTCCTCATTCCTCAGCTATTCACATAGACAGTTTTTGTAGCCAGCTTTTGTGGGGATAGGAGCAGTTGGATAGTACAGCAAATAGAGCACTGGTCTTGGAATCCAGGAAGACTCATCTTCATAAATTCAAACTTACTAGCTGTGTGGCCCTGGGCAAATTACTTAACCCTGTTTGCCTCAGTTTCCTCATTTGTAAAATGAGCTGGAGACTGAAGTAGCAAACCACTCCAGTATCTTTAACAAAAAACTCCAAATAGGAGTGGCTAGGTGGCGCAGCAAATAGAGCACTGGCCCTGGAATCAGGAGGACCTGAGTTCAAATTCGTCCTCAGACACCTAACATTTACTAGCCGTGTGACCTTGGACAAGTCACTTAACCCTAATTGCCCTACCTTCCCCCCTCCAAAAAAAGGAAAACTCCAAATGGAGTTGTGAAGAGTTGGACACAACTGAAATAATTCAAAATGACAACTTGTGGGAATAGTGCTACAATAACTAAGTTTTTGACAAATGCTTCTTGTATTTGGAAGAGATAACTGAGGCTTGGAGAGGTGAAGCAACTTGCCCATTGCTAATAAGTGTGAAAACTGGGGTTTGAATTTAGGTTTGAATCACAAACAAAGAATAAACAGAATTCTATATGAAACACCAAATGATTTGAGTTCTAGACCTTCCCTCAGTAAAACCATCAGTCTTCTGAATGCTGCTGGCCTGTACAAGGCACGCCATAACCAAACTCAACCTGTCTGTCTTCTGACTATCTGAAGGCTGCACCCCCTTTGACAAATATAAAGTGGACTGTTTTCCCCAAATTTTCCATGCAAACTGTTTGTTTTCAATAGAGTCAACACAGTTGTCCCTGTTAATGTAAGGACAGTGGGATCAATTGGGTCCACAGGAACAGATTACAAAGCAGGTGGCTTCAGGCTAAAGATAAAGTGTGTCCTCATGTAACTTGCACGAGTGGGATGGAGATAGCTCCTAATGCAATGAAGAGATTGTATAGTTACTTATTTCTACTGTAGAAATCTCAGCAAGGGCCTTATTACTATCAGAATGCCCCTAAGGGCCTCTGCTGGGGCCCTGCTCTAATCACAGTCCACAGACATTTGCAAAGCTTTGACTCTCAACAAATGCCAAAGCATATCTAAAAGTCATTGCAGGTCACAGGAGGAAAGAGCTTTAGAATCATAAGACATAGAATGTAAGAGCTGGGAGGAATCTGAGAGACCTTCCAGACTAGCTCAGTCTAGACCTGTCTCGGTTAGCCTAATCATTTAAAAGAAGGAAGAAACTGGGGCCCCAAGAGGGAAAAGGGTTTACCCAGGGTGATACCCAGAGATAATTTAGAGCAGAGCCAAGACTGGACCCTTGACCTCATATGACTCTCCCTCCAGGGCTTTTTCCATTTTGTCCCTATAAGCCTTTGCCCATTCATACCTCGCAAGTAATGAAAAACCAGGACAGAGGGCAAATTGTTTCTGCCCTAGAATCAGCGGCCATGGTTCCATGTTCTCAATAGAAAGGGCCCTAGGCCTGAAATTAGAAAGACTTGAGTTCAAATCTCATCTAGAGTGTGACTCTAGAATGTGACTCACCTCACCTCAACTCTGTCTGCCTCAGTTTTCTCACTTATAAATGAGGATGATAATAGCACCTACCTGCCAGGGTTATTGTGAGGACCAAATGAATAATGAATGGTATTTGTAAATTGTCTAGAAGTACCTAAAACACATTAGGTGCTTAATAAATGTTCGATTCCCCCCTTCCCCCCATGTACTTCTCCTGTTGCGTTGGTCCAGGGGTGCAGCCTCTAGGACACATGCGGCCCTCTAAGTCCTCAAGTATAATCCTTTGACTGATCCCACAGAACTTAGTCCCTTCTAAGATTTTTAAGCCTCCTGGAATCCAGATTCTGTTCCACTGCCTACTTGTGTGGCATTACTTTCTTCATCTGTACTATTCTCAGCATTTGTCTTCCTATCTGCCCTAACTTATATATGAATCCAGATATCCATCATACTTAGACTTCTGCCTCTGATGTCTACTAGTCTGCCCACTGAGAGCTTGCTATTTTCACCCATGCTCCAGAAGAGTGTGACCAGGGTGGCAAAGAGACTTGTAACCATGCTATCTGAAGACTGATTCGTAGGATAAGAACATAGCTTTGGAGCTAGACAGGACCTCAGGATCTATCTATTCTGATTCCCTCATTTTACCGAGGAGGAAACTGATACCCAGAAAAGCTAAGTGACTTGACCAAGATCACACAGATGGTAGGCATCAGCTAAACTATATTATAGAATGGTGAATATCAAAAAATAGAATGATAGAACAATAGAACAGATTATGTAAACACTGTTTGTGGCTCAATCATTTCAATCATATACAACTCTTCAGGATCCTATTTTAGAGTTTTCAGGGTAAAGATAACTGGAATGATTTGCCATTTCCCTCCCCAGTTCATTTTGCAGATGAGGAAACTGAGGCAAGTAGGGTTAGTGCTTTGCCCAGGTCATACAGGTAGTAAATGTCTAAAGCCAGGTGTGAATTCAGGTTTTCTTGATTCCACATGGTGCTCCATCTACTGTAAGGTTTCACTTCTTATATGAACAATATTCAGAAGCAAATAAACCAAGTAGCCTAGTGTTCAAATACCAAGGACCCCAGTTAGTGAGGTAATGACAAATTCTTTAGCAAATAAAGCTGACCAAACTGGAAATCTAGATGACAGAAATTAGGCTCAAACCAACATTTTATACCATGTACTAGGGTAAGCTCCCTACAGATGAATGGCCTTCATGTAAAAGCTTATATTATAAACAAATTAGTAGAGCAAGGATGGAAATATGTTTCTTCTGTCAATATAGCTAGGGGGAGAGTTAATAACCAAGTAAAGAACAGAGAGGACCCCAGCAGACTATGGGTCTATGGACTCTAAAACACACCCATGGGATGTAAATGGACAAATTTAAATGAGTTGAAATGGTTGGGGCCATCAGCTAGAATTCATAGATGTATTAGTTGTGCCAGACTTTCATTGTGATTATATTTAGAATCTTAAAATCACAGATCTAGAAGGAACCTCATTGTTGTTTAGTCATTTCATTCATATCTGACTCTTCATGACCCCATTTGGAGTTTTCTTGGCAAAGGTATTGGAGCGGTTTGCCATTTCCTTCTCCAGCTCATTTTACAAGTGAGGAAACTGAGGCAAACAGCATTAAGTAACTTGAACAAGGTCACACAGACAGTAAGTACCTAAGGCTGGATTTGAACTCAGGTCTTTCTGACTCCAAGTCCCATGCTCTATTCACTATAATCACCTAGCTTGCCCCCAGAAGGAACCTCAGAAATCATCTATTCTGACAATGACCTGAAATATGAATCTCTCTAAGAAAATCTCTAAGTGGTCATTCAATCTCTGCTTGACAATATATAGCTTTAGAGAATAACCAACTGACCCCCTGCAGTAACCTTCCATTTTTTTTTTACAACTTTAATTTTTATATTCCTCCTTATTCTGAACAGAAATCTGCCTCTCTTCCATATACTCTGGGTCCAAGCAGAACAAGATTACTCACTGTTGTCCCACAAAACAGTCCTTAAAATATTGCAAGATAACATTCACATTCCATGTAAGTCTTCTTTTTTCTAGGATAAACATGCCCAGTTCCTTCTATCGAGCCTTGTACAGCATGGCTTTCCGTGCCCTCACCATTCTGATCCCTCTCCAATGCACACTTAGCTTGCTAATATCCTTCCCCAAATATGGAGCCCAGAACTAAACAACACAAGATTTAAGATGGGGTCTGACTAGTTCCACCTCAGGGTTCTGTGGCTGGATCAGGATCAGAGCTGTGTTGCTCTGTAATGGTCTGCCATAAAGCAATCCACTAAGCCTGATATGCCCAGTAAAGAATGGGGGAATTTCAAATTTCAATTGATAAATGGTCAAAGGAAATGAATAGGCAGTTTTCATAGGAAGAAATTAAAGCTATCTATAGTCATATGAAAAAATGCTCTAAATGACTATTGATTTGGGAAATGCAATTCAAAACAATTTTTAGGTACCATATCACACCTATCAGATTGGCTAATATGACAAAACAGGAAAATTATAAATGCTGGAGAAGATATGGGAAAAGTAGAACACTAATTCATTGTTGGTGGAATTGTAAACTGATCCAATAATTCTGAAAAGCAATTTGGAACTATGCCCAAAGGGTATAAAGATGTGCATGCCCTTTGACTCTGAATACCACTTCTAGGACTGTTCCCAAAGAGGTAATAAAGATGGAAAAAGGACCCATATGTGCAAAAATATTTATAGCAGGTCTTTTGACCCAATCCCGGAACTTACTCCACTATTTCCAAGGGAAGATGTTGTTCTGGGCATAAATTCATAAATTCCTCCTCCTTTCTCCTTAGATAAATAGGCCTTTCCTAATCCCTACCCCTTTCCTGAAGCTTGCTATTACCTCATATTTATATAACACATTAACAGAAAATTGAGGGGATGCCCATCAGTTGGGGAATGACTGAACTAGTTGTAGTATATGAATGTAATGGAATACAATTGTGCTATAAGAAATGATAAGCAGACTTCATAAAAGCCTTCTATGACTTATATGAACTGATGCTGAATGAAGTGAGCAGAACCAGAAGAACATTATACACAGTAGCAGTCACATTGTATGATGACTGACTTCGATAGACTTAGCTCTTCTCAGCAATGCAAGGACCTAAAACAATTCCAAAAGACTCATGATGCAAAATGCCATCCACATCCAGAGAAAGAACTATGGAGTCTGAATGCAAATCCAAGCATACTATTTGCTCTCTTTTTTGTTTTCTTTTGTTTTTTTTCTTTCTCATGGTTCCTCCCACTTATTTTAATTCTTCTATGCAACATGACTAATGTGAAAATAGGTTTAATAAGAATGTATATGTAGAGCCTATATCAGATTACATGCCGTCTTGGGGAGTGTATCAGCAATGCAATATTCACAATGCCTACGAAAATTACAGAAATGCTGATGAAGTTATCAGTCACAAAATATATCAGGCTTTCTATATGGGGGAATAAGCTGGAACATTTATTAAAATACCAAAAGACTGAGTCCCAAAACCAGAAAGTCAAAGCCATCAGAGTAGTTAAGAAATTGGCACAGGCAGATAAAGTAGAAAGCACCCACATTCTCAAGCCTTTAAAACAGAACAGGCTACCTCAGGCAAAGGTCCTATTCTCCCCACTCACAGCAACCACCCAGCATCCAGGAAGCACGCTCCCAGCAGCTCCGGCCCCTGGTAGTCCTCAGCAGGAGTCCTAAGCAAAAGTTCTGGCTGACTCAAAAAGGGGTTCGTGCTTCCGCTGCCGCTGCCTCTGCTGCTGCTGCTGCTGCTGCTGCTGCTGCTGCTATCGCCACCACTGCTAGCCACCGCAGGAACTCTAGCTTGGCTTCCGCTTCCTCTTGCTCTGCCCCTTCCTGCTACGTCAGCAAGTCCAATGGGGCATGGAAGATCTTTAAATCCCATAACCCTTACAGGGAGGGAGCATGGGAGGGTGGTGAGGAAAATTTAAAACTTATGGAAGTGAATGTTGAAAACTAAAAATTAATGAATTGATGTATTAAAAATAAAGAATAGGGGGGATTGGGGTAAATTTTACTGTTTGGATATGTAAAGGGCCAAGTTTTCCCCATAGCACAAATAAAGAACAAGTTGGGATCTGGGACTCGGAAGCACATGGGCTGAAGGATGAAAGGCTGGAAGGGTTGTGAGGAACATAAGGAAGGAGAAAGGAGTATATACCAGACAGAGGACATTGGGAATTGGGGAGGGTCACCTACATATATCCCTTCAGGTCAGTTTTCACTGCTGATTTCCAAAGCTGACAAGCACATGGATAGAAATACCCCCAGAATTGGCCTGGCTAGGTGGGGAGCAACTCCTTCACTCTGGCATTTTGGGTCCTTCAACTCACAACTTAGAGGGGACCCTTTCTATACATCTTTTGACCCAACCCCAAAACTTACTCCATTATTTCTCAGGGAAGATGTTGTTCCGGGCATAAATTCATAAATTCCTCCTCCTCTCTTCTTAGCTCAATAGACCTTTCCTACTCCCTACCCCTTCCCTATTACCTCATATTTATAGAACACATTAAGAGTCACAAAAAGTAAGTTCTCACCAATAACCCTGTGAGGCAGAGGGCATAACTGTTATTTTCTCTATTTCAGAGGTGAGTAAACTGAGGCTCAGAAAAAAATTAATTTTCTTTCTGTTGGACGTCCAGGCAGTCAGTGTCAGAGGTGTTATTAGAACTCAGGCTGCCCAGGTTCATGTCCAGCAATTTTTCCATAATGCCACGTTGCTTCTAAAATGAAATATTTAAGCATTTCACAAAACAGAGAATTATACATCTTACATATTCTAATTTAATTCCATGTAAGAAAAACACACAAATATTCCCTAATGGGAAAATCTTTGAGCTAGATAACTATCCATTTAGCCTGAGACCATGAAATATGGTGTTATTTCTAGTTCAGTATGTAAAGCTGGTAGTATAGTGGAGGGGAGAGGGATAGGGGAAGGATAGGTCTGGCAATCAAGAAGCCTAGCTTCTAATTCTTTTTTTTTTTTTTTGGTTTTTGGAAGGCAATTGGGGTTCCAAAGTGACTTGCCTAAGGTCACACAGCTCATAAGTGTTAGATGTCGGAGGTCGGATTTGAACTCAGGTCCTCCTGACTCCAGGGCTGGTGCTCTATTCACTGTGCCACCTAGCCACCCCACCTAGCTTCTAATTCTTGTAGCTGACAGTGAGACCCTGGAAAGTGACTTATCGTGGACTATGTTACCTTCTTTGTATTGTGAATTTGTTTGGGATCAGTGGCTCAATAAAATAAGAATTGAATTTGGAGTCCAGGGAAGGGAGAGAGGAAGGGAGTAAAGATTTATTAAATGTCTACTGTATGCCAGGTGCTGCACTAAGCGCTTTACAAATATTATCTCATTCAATCCTTACAAGAATCCTGGAAGGTGGATGCTATCATTATCCTCATTTTAAAATTGAAGAAACTGAGGCAGACAGAAGTGAGGTGAATAACCCAGGGTCACAGAGCCAAATATCTCAGGTTGGATTTGAACTCAGGTCTTCCTGTATTCAGACCCAACTCTGGGTACATATCACAGGAACTAGATTCAAATTCTGATTCTGCTACTTACCACCTGTGTGTCTATAAAATTTTGCCTGTAAAATGAGGGGGGTAGACTAAATCCCTAAGGGCCCTTTCAGTCATAATCTATGATCTATTAGCATGATATAGTACAAAGAGTACTGTATTTGGAGCCAGAAATCTTGTTTCAAATTCCAGATGATTTATGTGATCTTGAGCAAGTCTCTCCACTTTGTTTTTGTTTTTTTTTTATCTGTAAAATGAAGGGTTTGGACTAGATGACCCTTCCAGTTCTAAACCTATGATCTTCCCAGCTCTAACACTCTCAGTGCTGTGATCCCGAGGTCTCTTCCTGTGCTCTCATTCCACATCACTAAGGGATATTTACAGGTTTCCTCCATTTATTTTAGTAGGTCATTTGCAAATGGACTTGAACCCTCTGGGCTCCATCCAGTGTGAATGTATTATAGGCAATACTATTACAACAAGGTCCTTCTAATCTGCCCATCCTCTTGGTCAATGTCCGTGGCTGGCCCATGTTCTACTGTGCTATAACCAGGATACCATGGTTTTATTGGGCAAATAAAATGAACTGAAAATTAGCAAAAGATGCTTTAAATTAAAAGGATTAAATTTTTAAAGTTCCGTCGGGATAGAGGTTGGATCTGATTTCCTTAGTATAGGGAACAAACTCTCTCTACAAATACATGTTGTAACCTTCTTTATAACTTAGAGCACTGAAAAGTTAGACTTGTCCAAGGTCTTTCTAGAGGCATGACCTGGACCCCAGGTCTCTCTGGCTTCAAGGCCAGCTCTCTATTATCTTCACTATACTGCCTCGAAGGGGTTTCACTGAGGTTTGAACCTGACTGGATTCAGAGTCCAGGGTGCTACTGTGCTGTATTTGACCATGCTATAGCCAGCATCCTATAAAAAACACATGAGGCATCTTTTTTTCATGAAGGAGGCCATCTCTAACTTTATTAGGCAAATAAAATAGAAAGAAAATTAGTAATTGAAGCTTTAAATTAACAAGTTGGTATTTTACAAGGCCCAATAAATTCAGTAAAGATGTATGTTGGCAGTGGCTGAGTCACGAGCTTAGGGTGCCTTTTATTATACAGTATGGATAATTTTTCTCAAATGTAAGCAGTCTGTGTTCCTTCCAAACATGCTCCGTTCAACAGTTTGGAAAAATAAATTCCCTTCAAACCATTGCTTTTTTCAACCACAAAACAATAAAATAAAGATAGGGTCAGAAAGGACATGGCTTTTCTCCTTGTGCAGCCTGAGCTGGCCTGAACTGGGCTAGGTTGGTGACTGGTCTAAACAAAATAACCAAGTCTTGCCTTGTGGGACAATTTAGAAGTCTCTGTCCTGAGAAGAGAAGGTTAAGCTCTTTCGTCCACAGAGCAATTGACAGCTGGGATCCATTTGTCAACAGGAGGGTTTAGGTAGCAAACACACCCACTTCACTAGCCCTTAAACTTTAATTCGAACAACACAATGTCCTCTTTATATCTGCAAGAAACATCTGCTAGCTGCTGGCTGCCTTTAGGCTTGGGTCTCTGTCTCATTGAAACCCTCAGCCTCATGGCTCATTTACCTTCAGAGCCTCTGACAGCAAGGCCAGAATCACCAGTAGCTCAATGGGCCAAGGTAGGGAGATTTTCAGGGCCAGGGAAAGGCCTCCCATTAGGAAAAAAATGTCATCTGGACCATACTGGCTGATGCCAGAAAGACAGAGCAATCAACAAGTATTTGTTAAGAGCCTACTGGGCACCAGATACAATGATAAAAATACAAAGAATGAACACAATCCCTGTCCCCAGTGTGACTACATTCCAGTGGGGAGAAAACAAAGGCATATGAAAATGAATACAGTTTGGGGACAGCTAGGTGGCGCAGTGAGTAGAGTGCCGGAGACAGGAGAACCCAAGGTCAGTTCCGGCCACAGACACTTAACACAAACACACAAAACTAGCAGTGTCACCTTGGGCAAGTTACTTAACCCCAACTTCCCTCCAAAAGGCAAAAAAAAAAAAAAAGGAAGGAAGGAAGAAAGAAAGAAAGAAAGAAA
>NW_027186436.1:3252797-3288565 GCF_028583685.1 Petaurus breviceps papuanus
AATACAGCATAAATAAAGTAAATAAGTAAAAATTATACAAAATAGTTAAATAGAAGATAGGTTAGGATGAAAATCACTAGCAACTGGAAGTATCTTGAGATGCTTCATATTTATTATTAAGCACTTGCTATGGTCCAGGAATGGGGCAGCTAGGGGGCACAATGGATATAGCGCCAGGCCTGGAGTCAGGAAAACTCATCTTCCTGAGTTTAAATCTGGCCTCGGATACTTAATAACTGTGGGACCCTGGGCAAGTCACTTAACCCTGTTTGCCTCAGTTTCCTCATCTTTAAAGTGAGCAGGAGAAGGAAATGTCAAACCACTTTGGTATCTTTGCCAAGAAAACCCCAAATAGGGTCAGGAAGTGTCAGACATGCCTAAAACAATTTACAACAACAGCAATTCAAGTAACTATGTGTTTGGAGGGCAGGGCTGAAGTATGAGAAAGAGGAAGGAGCAATGTTAGAGTGTAAAGAAAACTAGCCTCAGAATTGGAAGATGTGAGCTTAAATCCCAGCTCTCCATTAAAAGGAGAAAGAGTTGAGGAGATCATGATAGTGCTCTCCAAGTATTTGAAAGACTAGCCCAAAAGAACAATTGAGACACAGAGGGGATGGGACTAAGAATAATTGGTAGAAGTCACAGAGAGGCAGATTTAGGATCCAGGTAAGAAAAAAAACTTCCTAATAATCGAAGTTACCCGATTGTGGATTGAGCTGCCAAGCACAGAAAGTCTCAGCCACCTTTTCACTGGACATCTTCAAATGGTGGCTGGCCACCCCTTGTTGAAAGGAGATTTCTTTTCAAGTAAGAATTTGACAAGTTGAATTCTCAGGTCTGTCTCTTCTGACTCTGAGATTCTGTGATGCTGAAACCTTACACCACAGAATCAAGATTTCAAACAGAAAAGCTTCTCGGTGACTACCCAGTCCACCTCCCTCATTTTACAGATGAAGAAATCAAGACCCAGAGAGGTGCCTTGATCAAATTACATGATCTTTTTGAGAGGATATGGGCTCTAAGTCACCTTTCCATTCTGACTTTCTATTGAGTGGCATAATGTAATGGAAAAAGTACTAGGTCTGAAGAGAAACTGGGGTCTGAGATCTATCTTGGGTGTTGTTTTTATTATAAGACCTTATATATTACTTATTTTTATTTATTTGTTTGCTTGTTTGTTTATATTTAACCTCTGTGAGTTTCTCAATTGTCTTGACTGTAAAAATAGAGGTAGCAACATATGAAATGCCTACTTCTCAGGGTTGCTCTGAGGATCAAATGAAATAGTATGTATAAAAGTACTTTGCAAATGCTAAAGTACTACATAAATGCCCAGTGTGTACCCCTATCACCATTAAATTCAGTTTAAAATATAGGTTGGAGTGAGTTTGCGGATGGCCTAGAATGGCAGACTAAGTCTGGACTTTGTTTTGCAAGAAGTAAGAAGATTTTTTTTTCAAAGAGGAGAGTGGTATTATAATAAATATTTGAGAATTATGAAAAATCCAAAAGAGGAGAGCTTTTCAGAAGGAAAGCATTCAAAGCATTGCACGCCATCTTGGCACTCTGCTTGTGTGGCACCACTCAAGCGTAGGTGTGATGGGAGTGACCAGAGCCAGGTAGAGTTAGTCAAGCATCTTGGAAGAGGCATATGTTAAGTAGTACTTGGAAATGTACTCAATACTAAGCTAGACTCTGTCTATCAATGGTCTTGCCAAGTATTTATCTTGTCAATGATTTTCCAGGAATATTAAGTAATAACAATGTAAGTGGGTGGCCTTAGTCATCAGTCTTCTTTCCCTATCATAAATCTCAACTGCTTCTGTCCATTCACCCCTTTGCTGCTTGTTGGGCTCCTGGAATTGTAAGAGGGGCTATTGAGCACGCTCAGTGAATCACTGCCTCTCACAGAGTTCTTCTTTGTGACAAGTTTCAACAAAGCCAGATTTGCTATTGGGCATCAGCTCAGGGCATTATGCCTCCTAGAACTCTCACTGATTCCTATAAAAGCAAGGCATGATCAGATTCCTTCCAGCCCACTCACCAACTAACTGCTGAGCAATTAAAAATACAAACGAGCAGGTACAGGATCCCCCAGAGATCCACTGTGGTATTATCCCCATCCATGCTATTGTTGAGGAGGTTTGGGGGGGGGGGCGGTCTCAGATCCAGCTATAGCCTGTCCCTGTTAAACCCTGACCAGATGCATGGTGTAGATCACTGTAAATGTAATTCCTATTACCTGCTTGCTCTTCCAGGCCATTCTCTTTGATTTTAATGGTTCCCCTACCCTTCACCCATCAGCACACCTCTTCTCTATCTTTCCAAATCCTACTCAAATTCCAAGGCCTAACCTAAATCCCATTTCCTCCAGGGAGTCTTCCAAGACTCCATGAAGCTTTATCTAATGACCCTTAAAACACAGACTGGTGACCTCTGTGTCCTTTAAATTTACATAGTCTTCCCCCTACTCACTGAGTCTGAGTTAAACCATAAATTCAATTCCTTGCTCTGTCTTTTTAACTGTTACCTTCCCAATCTGAGCATCTACAGTCTATATTCCAAAGTTGTGCTAATATTCTAGAATTCTATGACTCCATCATTCATATGTACATGTCTTATTTCCTCTACTAGAATCTAAATTCCTTGAGGGCAGGAATTGTGTTTCATTCATCTTTATATCCCCCTTATTTTCAAGAGAAAGGAAGAAAGAAGAAGGGAGGGAGGAGAAGGAAGGAGAGAAGGAGTTATGGAGGGAGGGAAATAAGGAAGGAAGGAAGGAAAAAGGAGGCAGCGAGGGAGGAAGAAAAATCCCCTCATCAGTAGGACTTTATTTTTAAATTGCTTAAGATCAGGTGATGTGTCCATTTGGTTTGTTAATTTATTTGCTTATTTGAGATGTAAAGATAGAAAGAGTCTAAGAGGCCAGTTCATCCAACCCTTCCCCATCTAATTTGACCACTCTACTGTACATGGTGTAATCTAGACTAGCTTTTTTAATATACCAGGCACCTACCTGGTTTATTCCTCATCCTTTCTATCCTTTTCCCTCTTGCCAATACTTCCTTTCCTGGGATCCTTTTCCCCTTCTCACTACCTCTGTAAAATATACCCATCCTTCAGGATCTAGTTCAAGACTCTCAGAATAACAGTCTCAGACTTGGAAGAGATCCCATCTACTCCAACTTAGACCTGAAGAGGAATCCCCTTTAAAATTTTCCCCAAAAGGAGTCATATATAGCCTCTCCTTGATGATCTTTAAGGAGGGGTCACTTGCTAACACCTGAAGTAGTCCATTCTGCTCTTAAATAGTTCTAATTGCTAGCAGCTTTGTATTTATATTATGAATATGTATGTTATATACATTATATTTATATGCTTTTCTTCAACGCATTGCCCCTATTTCTGCCCTCTGGAGAAAAGTGAAATAAGTCCCTAATCCCTCATCCATGTGATTGCCTTTCAGATACTTGAAGACAGCTGTAATACATCCCCATTCAATTTTTCTCTTCCCCATGTTAAACACTCCTAGGTCTTTCCACCAATCCTTTTACGGCATGGTCCCCTGTGAAGCTTCTCCTAGAATAAGTCTTTTCAAAAAGTAGATATTCAGTCAATCTTTGCTAAACGATAAATTGATTTCTTATATCCTCTTCCAAAGAGCCTATGTGGCAAGCTTATCCTGGATCATCAGCCCTTCAGGCATCTGTACTTGTGTTGCAATCGCTCCTTGACCATTGCATGTTCTGCTCCCATTTCCTGAGGCAAGGTCAGAGCTATTTGGAAAGGCATGCCGGCATTCCATTCAAGGGATCGAAAGTGGTGGACCCCATACGTGCCCTGCTATGGCATTGGCTCTGGTGTGGAAGTCAAAGGTAAGTATGCTACCATGGCATCCATTCAAAAGAACAGGGGGAGTGAAAGCAGAGAAGGAAGGGAGGCGCCAGAGAGCACAGGCTATAAAAATACTCCATCCCTGCCCAGATGATTAAATGGGCCTTTGGGGATGGGAAGTGTCCCACAAGTAAATAAATACCAGGTCTCCTGCCCATGTAACAGGATAAGATGGAAAACACACTACATGATGAAACTGTATTTAAAAGATGCAAGTCAAAACAAATAAATTAACCTAGCATGTTATGAAACAATTAAAACAATATTCCCCTCCCCCCTACTTTTAATGAGAGGTTTCTTAATTGAGTTAAATCATTGGCATTTGACCCAATTTAAAATGGCCTGCAAGTTTCTTCAGGTTCACAGTGTCAAAAGGTTAATGACATCTATGGATCCCTTCCATACCCATCAGTATACCAGGGAACTCCTCAGACAGTGTGGCACTGTAAGATCACCAGACTTGGATTTAGGAAAGCTGAATTCAAATCTCAATTCAGCATTTATTAACTATGCACCAAAGGACAAGTGACTTCAAGTCTCAGAGACTATTAGATGACTTAAAAGTCTCTTTCAGCTCTGTTGATTATCTCCATTTTATCCTATTTGCATGTCATGCAGTCTCCCCTTATTTGACTGTGAACTCCTTGAATGCAGGGACCATTTTTGTCTTTTAAATGCTTGTTGAATGTTGACTGACAATTCACATTTTTGTTGTGAGGGAATTGCTTGGTCAACATCAAAGTTCTATAGACATACGAGTTATTGTTACTATTTTCCTTATAAAAATCAGACAGGGACAATTGCTTACAGCCTTCAAATTCATGTGCTTAAGGGACTTTATTGTCCTGCCCATCAGAGAAAGAACATTTTTTGGTGATGAAGAGGAATTATTCTGTTCTCCATTCAATGTGAACACCAGTGTCTTTTAGGTTATCAAATATTAAATCACAAATATAAGTACCATCTACTGCATTAGGCCTTTCTAATTTCCCCCAGTCACTAGTAGTACCTCCCCTTCCTCTTGTATCTGTTTGTATATACCTATAAACGTGTATTGTTTCCCTGTTAGGATGTAAGCAGTGATTGTTTGGCTGGTTACAAAGGAAAATGACCAGCTAAACCAAATCCAAAAAGGGGGAGAATGAGAATGGTGGGAGTACTCAAAATCATGTTTTACGAAGGCTTGGATGAAGCACCTAGAGGGGGTAATGGAGACTGAAGAAAGCGATGATGTCTAAAAAGACAAACAAATATAATAGAAAGAGTATTGAATTTGAGCCTGAAGACCTTGTTTTAGGTTTCAGATCCCACATTTACTAGCTTTGTGACCATGAACATGCCGATTCATTTCTCTGAGCCTTGATTCCCTACTTCTGTAAAACAATGGTAATTATACTACCTACCTGACAAGGTTGTTTTGAGATCCCCATGACTGAAGGTGTTGGAACAATCAGAGATATTAAACTAAGGCATCCCCACCATAGGAGGGAGGTTGGCCTAGGACACTAGATGACCTCTGTAATCCCTTCCAACTCTAAAAAGCTAAGTTTCTGTTTCGCAGTCTCTGCTGGGAAGTTTTAAAGTCCAGGATCTGTTTACAAATAGAGTAACATCTCATTTATCTGGATGTTCACTTATCGGAACATAGCCAAGGGCCAGGAAGGAAGTTTGAAAAAGAGAGAGAGAGAGAAGACACTGAGCAGCCATACCAGATGTCACAAATTCCCTGCACTGAAGATTGTTTACTTTATTCCCAGAAGAGGCAGGTGGGCTTTTACTCAGCTGGTTCCTCAGTCCGCATATCATGGAACCAGTGAGTTCCTGGTAGAAGAAAAGGAGGTTTGCTGCTCCAGTTAGAGCAGCAATTGGAACATACAGTGAAGGAAGCAAATGTCAGAATTCACAGCGTACTTCCGGTTAATCCCTGGAGACTGGAGTGAATTTGCTTAGACACCTCATTAGGTACCAAGAACATTACCGTTAATCAAACATAAACATGGAAAACCATCCCAATGAGATGGAAAGAAAACGACATAAATGTTAGGAGTCTTGCATTTTGGTTCCATTTACTGTGTGACTGAGTGAGTTATTTTACTTCTTGGAGGTTATTCCGTCATTTGTAAACCGACTTCAAGCCAGCTCAGAATCCCCCTTCTTCAGTAGATTTTTCGAGATCCTCCCTCCCCATACTGGTATCTTCCTTTGGAAAGCATCTCCTATACATGCATTGCATGTACCTAATGATTTGCATGGTGTTTCTTTCACTAGAATGTATGCTTCTTAAGGACAGGGACCTCATTTTTGCCTTTGTATCCCTAGTGTTTAGAACAGTGCCTGGAACATAGGAAGTACTTAATGAATGTTTGTTCACTGATTAAGTGAATGAGGGTAATAACAGTGCCCATGTAATAATGCAGACACTGTTATTACTTTCACTAACATTTTGAAAAAAGCATCCTGTGGAACTGGCATCCTTTGATCTGCTTTTCTGTAGCAATATCAGATTCACCTCACTAAAAAATGTGGTGGTAGAGAATTGTGAGCTGTTATTATTGCTGGTCATAAGCATAAATTCCAGAGGTTATGGGGAGAGGGTTGTAGATACAGAATGCTGAGGTGGGCATCAGTTTGACCTGGATTCCATTCCTGCCTCAGGAATTCACCGGCCATGTGCCCCCCAAGGAAGTCACTTAAAGTGACTTTTATGTGTATCACGCATCCTCCAAGGACTTTAACACTAAGGCAAACTAAAGTTATGTTGCCCAAGAAAAGGTAGATTATGCTTTGGAGTCTCCTGTTTACCAAGACAGGGGTGTGGGCAATCAGCTTTAGAAAGATTTCCATCCCAAAGGATGAATATACAAAAGTGTGATGCTCACCTGAGTGAGTAGAGGTCATCTTAAAAGTCATTCAATCGACTAGAGCAGACTTGCTTAAAAGACCAAACAATAATAGTTTACAGGGGCAGCTAGGTGGTGCAGTGAGTAGAGCACCAGCTCTGGAGTCAGGAGGACCTGAGTTCAAAACTAGCCTCAGACACTTGACATACTTACTAGCTGTGTGACCCTGGGAAAATCGCTTAACCCCAACTGCCTTGCCTTCCCCCCTCCAAAAATAACAATAATAATAATAGCTTACAATAGAACATTTTTCTTACAGCAGTTCCATGAAGTAGGTAGAGAAAGTTATATTATTCCCAGTTAAGAGGTCAGGAAACTGAGACTCAGAAAAGTTAAAGGATGACACTATAAGGGAAAGAGTAGCAGATTTTGCCAAAAGACTTCATTCTAGTTCCTGCTGTGTCACTTCAACATGGATTTGCTTCAGTTTCACTATGTGAAAAAAATGAAGCTATTAGGCTAGATGGTCTATCAATTTTCTTCTAGCACACCTAGCACTGTGCCATGCACATAACAGGCATTTAATACGTACTTTTTGATTGACAAATTGGTTGATTATGGTTCTTGCATTCTATGGCTCTTTGACTTGTCCATGGTCATATAACCAACCTAACGGCCAGAATGGAGATTCACATTCCAGTACCCTGACATTAATTTCTGTCCCTTCTCCAGAACACCACCTTACATCAAACAAAGGGGCATCAGTACAATGGCCCAGTATAATGCCTAGCACATATTTCACTTTGGAGAGTTGCCTGAGGCTCAGGAAGAGGTTAAGTGATCCACCAGTCATAAAGCTAGTAATTGTCAGATGTGGGATCTGAATACAAGTCTTCCTGATTTTAAGCCCAGCTTTCTTTCTGCTGTAGTATATTGCTTCTCTGCCTCACTAATAGTATTTATTTCAAAAATATTTGTTCAATTGTTTGTCCTTTCCACCTACATCACCTTACCATCACTGTAAATGTTTTACCAATAAAAACAGGTTGAACAATGCCAGGGATGACCCAAGCCTACCCCTCAAGGTCAGCTACACATTCATTTCTTCTGGGAAAGTATCTGAACTCTGTCTTCTTTGCATTTACTGGCCAAGGTCAGAGTGTTTCTTCTATACTTCCAAACATAGTCAGTATAAGGAAAACTAGAACATTTGTGGGAACCTCTGTCCTGCTCCTGGTTCAAGTTATCACTCCTGCTCCCTCCACTTTGTCTTTTGAAACCTTGAATGGATTTACAGGGAGGTAAAGTTGCCAAAATGAGTCATAGGGCTCCTGTATCACTTCAACTAAATGCAACAAGTATTATTCAGCATCTATGTGCAAGGAATGGTGCTTGGTAGTGAGTACAAGCCTTTCTCCAACAAAACTGTAATCTAGTAGGGAGAAGGACTGGAGTGGAAGATGTAGGTAGTGGGAAAGAGTCCTCTGATTTCACTGGTATGCAAAATTCCTGATAAAGAAACTCTCCACCAATGCAACCAGGATTAGGAGAGAAGCAGAAAACTGGGAAAGAATTTTTACAACCCGGGTCTCCAATAAAGGTCTCATTTCTAAAATATATAGAGAATCAAGTTAAATTTACAAGAATACAAGTCATTTCCCAATTGATAAATGGTGAAAGGATATGAACAGGCAGTTTTTAGGGGAAGAAAAAGTTATGTATAGTCATATGAAAAAATGCTCTAAATCACTATTAATTAGAGAGATGCAAAGCAAAACAACTCTAAGGTACCTCATCACACCTATAAGATTGAATAACATGGCAAAACAGAAAACTGATAAATGTTGGAGAGGATGTGGGAATGTTGAAACACTAATTCATTGCTGGTGGACTTGTGAGCTGATTCAACCATTCTGGAGAGCAATTTGGAAGTATGCCCAAAGGGCTATAAAAATGTGCATACTCTTTGACCCAGCAATACCACTTCTCAGGCTGTATCCCAAAGAGATCATAAAAATGAGAAAAGGACCTACATATACAAAAATATTTATAGCAACTCTTTTTGTGGTGACTAAGAACTGGAAATCGAGGTGATGCCCATCAATTGGGGAACAGCTGAACAAATTTCTGTATGTTAATGTAATGGAATACTATTGTGCTATAAGAAATGATGAGCAGGCAGACATAAGAAAAACCCGGAAAGACTTATATGAACTAATATTGAGTGAGGGGAGCAGAACCTGTAGAACATTGTACACAGTAACAACCACAATGTGCAAGGACTAATTTGATAAACTTAGCTCTTCTCAGCAATGCAAGGATCTAAAACAATTCCAAAGGAAACATGATGGAAAATGTCAGTCACATGCAGAGAAAGAACTATGGAGCCAGAATGTAGAATGAAGCAGACTATTTTCTTTTTTGTTTTGTCTTATTTTTTTTCTTTCTTATTGTTTTTCCATTTGTTATAAATTCTTCTATGCAACATGACTAATGTGAAAATGTGTTTAATAGAAATGTAAGTGTAGAGCCCATATCAGATTGCAAGTTGTCTTAGCAAGGGAAGGGAGAGGGAGGGGGAGAAAATTTAAAACTTATGGAAGTGAATGTTGAAAATTAAAAATTAATAAACTGGGGGAATTTTTTTAATCTCCCCAAGATTATAGATTGGAACTCACTCAGCTGCAGACATTCTTAGAGTATTGTCCAGGGACAATGAGAGGTTCAGTGACTGGCCAAGGATCACACAGCCAGTTGAATGTATGTCAAAATTGATCTTGAATGTCTTCCTGCTTCTTTCCAAGTCTTCCTGATTAGGAGGCCGACTTTTTCATCTGTTGTATCACATTGACTCTTTAGAGGGAAGGATTTGAACAAAAAACAACTAGTATTATGAAATAAGGGCAAAAGAAGAGGGAAGTGGACTGGACCTGTGATTTCATAGGCCTAGAGAGCTCCCCAATAAGGATGCACTTTCCATACCAATGCAGATCTCTATACCTCATAGCCTTAGAGAAACACCTAGGGCACTGAAAAGTGAATTCTCCAGGGCCGCACAGACACTTCAGGTCAGAGGCAGGCCTTGAATCTAGGTATTTCTGGCTTTAATGACAACTCTTTAAAGCTTAAGCATAAACAAAAGCAGTTAGAAGGAAATAGTTCAGCAAAAATCTTTGCAGCAATAAATAAATTCTTATAGGGAATTGATAGAAGTATATAAGAACAAGAATCATCAAAAAAAAGTAGGGGTAGAAATTGTGATCTCAAACAAAGCAAAATCAGTAATAGACCTAATTAAAAAACATAAGGAGGGAAACTGCACTTTACTAAAATGTACCATAGAACAGGAAGTAATATCAGATGCACCAAATGGTATAGCATCCAAATTCTTCAAGGAAAAGTTGAATGAGTAATAGGAGGAAAGACAATAAAACTATACTAGTGGGGGCACCTCAACTTTCCCCTTTCTGAACTAGATAAGTCTAACAGTGGGAAATCTGAGGCCTCAAGGCCATGTAGGGTCTTCTAGGTCCTTGGGAACATGATGGAGTCCAAGTTTTACAGAATAAATCATTTTATTAAGGGGAATTTTTCTATGACGTTTGAATTCAATCAGAGGGCAGCACCTGAAAACCTAGAGGACATGTAGCCTTGAGGCTGCAGTTTCCCCACCCATGGTCTAGCCAAATAATAAACAAAAAAGATGAGTAAAATTCTAGAAAAGTTAAATATGATAGACCTCTGGAGAAAATTGAATGGGAATAGAAAGAAATATACATTTTTTCATCAGTATATGACACCTACACAAAAATTGACCATGCATTAGGACATAAAATCCTAACAACCAAATGCAGAAAAACAGAAATATTAGATACATCCTTTTCAGATCATAATGCAACAAAAAAATTGCATTCAATAAAGAGCTTTGGAAATACAAATTTAAAATTGATTGGAAAGTAAATAATCTAATCTTAAAGAATGAGTGGATAAAAGAACAAATCATAGAAACAATGAATAATTTCATTGAAGAGAATACAATAATGAGACAACACACCAAAATTTATGGTATTCAACCAAACCAGGACTTAGAGTAAAATTTATATCTCTAAATGCTTACATCAATAAAATAAATAAAGAGCATATCAAATAATTGGGTATACCGCTATTAAAAAAAAAAACTAGAAAAAGAACAAATTAAAAATCCTCAGTTAAACACCAAATTGGAAATCCTGAAAATCAAGTGACAGATTAATAAAACTGAAAGTAAGAAAACCATCGAGCTAATAAATAAAACTAGGATCTGGTTTTATGAAAACATCTTTAAAATATGTAAACCACTGGTTAATTTGATTTAAAAAAATAAAGAAGAAAAACCAAATTACTAGCATCAAAAATGAAAAGGGCACCCAATGAAGAGGAAATTAAAGCAATTATTAGGAGTCATTTTGCCCAATTATATGCCAAGAAATATGAAAATCTAAGTGAAATAAATTACTATTTAAAAAAAAATATATATATATAAGTTGCCTGGTTTAACAGAGGAGAAAATAGAATACTCAAAAAGCCCATGGGCAGCCAGGTGATAATACCAGGGTTACGAGCCTGAGATACTGAGAGTTTAGTGTAGTCCTCTACAGGAATAGGAAAATTGGGAGGTGGGGGAAGGTCTTGGGATAAAAACAGTAAGTACAGTTTTGGACATGTTGAGTTTAAGATGTCACCTGGACATCTAGTTGGAGACGTCTGAAAGGCAGCTGGAAATGTAAGTTTGGAGGTTAGCAAAGATGTTAGGATAGGATAAGCAGAATTGAGAATCATCATAGAGATAGAAATTAAATCCATGGAAGCTGATGAAATTACCAAGTGAAGTAGTATATAGAGAAATAAGACAAGCGTTCATTTCAAGTACATCTTATCTTCTATTTGATTTCCAAGGCAGTTCATAAGTTGGCCACCACCTACCTTTCCAGTCTTTCAGCACAGAGGAAATCTTTCTCTTCAGTCCAGTGACATTGGCCTCTGTGCTGTTTCATGAGCAATACACCCAATATCTAAGCTCTGAGCACTTTTTTTCTGACTGTTCTTTATTTTTGGAATGTTCTTTCTCTTCATTTCTACCTCCTGACTTCCTTAAGTTCTAACTAAAATCCTGTCTTTTACATGAAGCCTTTCCCAACCCCTCTTTATTCTGTCTTCCCTCTTTTAACTATCTCCTATTTATCCTATGGGGTGTCAGTGTGTTCAGGAAAGAATAGCACCTCTGGTGTGAAAGCTGTCCAGCCCTTTTCAGGTCTTCTTGTCCACCTTTGGTGTCCACCTGACTCACCCAACTCTCCCCTGTGGCTCCAAGAAGCTGTAGTATGTGCAATGGTCACACCCCAATTAACCATTTTGGTAGATGGGATAAACCAGGTTGAGGGTAACCAAGGATTCTCACACCCTTTGGTGAGCAAGGGGATGTCTACCCCAAGCATGTGAAGACATTCCCTGTCAGAATGGAAAAATGAGAACAATTTCTTCCAATGGCTATGAATGTGACTGAAGCAGGTTCTGTGTTACACTTAAAACTTGGTTAGATATCAAAGACATCAAGGTCATCCACTTCATCCCACGTCATCAGCAGTCATCTTGATTTTTGTCCTGTTATTGCATTCTGATGATTCTGGAAAAATGAGAGAGAGAGAAGTGATTTTGTGCAGCTCTGTTTCACTTAAATCCAATTTATGCACAAATCAAAAGACATCACCTATACCATTTTATCAAGATGGTAAATTATTTAACTTGAAAAGAAAGAGTTAGTGCATGATTTTTTTGTTCACAGAGGATTGTGCACTCAATGCATTCTCTGAGATTAAATGCAACAAAATATGAATCTATTCTCCACTGCTTGTGTGAATTTGGCCTAATAATTAACACCAAGAAAACACAGGTTCTCCACCAGCCAGCACATCATCTATACATGGAACCATTTGTTACAGCAAATGAAGAAATATTAAATGCTATGGATAAGTTCACTTACCTTGCCAGTATACTTTCCAAAGATAGACGTATAGATGATGAAGTTGATGCACACATTGCCAAAGCTAGCTCAGTGTTTTGGACTCTCCAAAGGAAAGTTGAGAAGAGCTATTAGAGTTATTAGAGAAATTAGAAAAGTTATTAGAGAAGAGTTATTATACTGAATGTCCACAGAGTTGTTGTGCTGACCTCATTGTTGTATGCATGTGAAACCCGTACAGTATAGGATGTGGAATCACTTCCATTTCGATTGTCTTAGGAAGATTCTGAAGATCACCTGGCGAGATAAGGTACTGGACACCAATGTCCTTTCTCAAGCTAAACTGCCAGGCTTTCAAACTTCATTACAGAAAGCACAACTGCAATGGACTGGTCATGTTCAAATGCGAAACATACATCTGCCTAAAAGACCATTTTACAGAGAGCTCACACAAGGAAAGCACCCACATGGAGGTCAGAAGAAGCAATACAATTACACTCTCAAAGTCTCTGAAGAATGTTTATATTGATGATATGGGAGATATTGGTGAAGAACTGCCAAGTATGACATACCCACATCACAGAAGGCTCTGTGCTCTATGAGTAAAGAATTGCAGTAGTACAAAAGCAACATGAGACATGCACATTTAGAGACATGTCCACTCCAAATGTTCACATGGAGTATTTGTGCCCAACCTGTCGTAGAGTCTTCTAAGCTCCTATTACTCTGATCAGCCACAGTCAGACACACTGCACCTTCATTCCAACATAGAGATGTCATTTTGGTCCTCTTTGAGAATGAAAGAAAACAGCCTACTCACCAACCATTTATCCTATACATAGCTTATTTGTACATATTTGTTTGCTTATTTTCTCTGTATTAGATTGTGAGCTCCTTGAGTGTAGGGACTGTCTTTTGCCTCTTTTTGTCTCCTCTATGCTTAACACACTGCCTAGAACATAGTAAGTACTTAATAAATGTTTATTGCTTGACCAACTTACACAATTCAGATGGACAAAGACGTCAAATTAGGAAAATTACAATTGTTGAAGTGACTGGATAAAAAGCACACTAATGCACTGTTGATAGAGCTATGAATTAGTCAAACCATTCTGAAAAGCCATGTGGAATGACAGCTCAAAAGTCACTAAATTGTGTATGTCCTTTAACCCTGAAATGATATTACTAAGTATATATGTCCAAAAAAATTGGGAAAAGACACGTGTATATAAAAATATGCATAGAAGCACTTTTTGTTGTCAAACTGGAAACAAAGTAGATAGCCACTGTTGAAGAATTGCTAAACCGACTACAATGTGAATATAATGGAATATAAATTAGCCATAAGATGTTATGAAAGAGATAGATTCAGAGAAACGTAGGAAGATTTGTATTAACTAATAAAAAGTGAATGAATAGAACCAGAAGAACTGTGATAACAATATTATAAAGGAAAAAAAAACTTTGAAAGACTTAAGAATTCTGATCAATGAAATGAGTAATCACAACTCAAGGAGATGCTTCCACAGATTTCTCAGTGGAGTGATGATGGATTATAAACAAGACATACCTTTCCAAGCCAGACCAATATACTTCAGCTTTTGCCCAGCAATACTCTTGTTAAAAAGAAGGACTTTTATTTGTGGGATAGTGGAAAGGTATGGACGGGGGCAGATAACAAAAAGAGTGAAAGTTAACAGTGAAAACAAAAAAAAAAGGTTCAGAAGGTGATACAGACAAGTAGGGCAATAACAATTCTACCATGTTAAATTTAATGTTTGTTAAAAGGAACAAGTTGTAGGTAGTAGATTCATAATTTCATTACAAGTCCTATTTGCTCATCTGTTTTCATATAGATTTTCATGTTTGTTAATGATTGTCTTGTTCATAATAAAAAAACAAAAAAGAATTAGCTGTGTCTTATTTAGAAATTTAGCACTATAATCTCATCCTAGTAAATATTCAGCTCATTCAAAATATAAGCTTTTCGCACTTACTCATTCTATGATATTCTTGTCCCTATCTTTCCCTAAGCCATGCATGATGGATCCATGAGCCACTCAAGAGTTTCTTTTCTGGTTTTCTCATATTACTAAGATACCAGAATAGCAAAGAGGTCATCCCTTTATGATATTCCCTCTTGCTAAAATGATCCACCTCCAGGGATGTTTTGAAGTCAAAAGCAACTGGTTCATGAGAACCTGTTAAATTATCAGTGTGAGCATTTACACTTTGGAAATCAGCAAATACTAAAAACCAGGATTTTATTGATTGTTTTGTTGATTATATAGACTTAAGAAAGTGATAGGTAAAATGTTAATATTACAGATTAAAACTTAGAAGTACGTTATGTAGACATCCCAATGCCAGAAAGCTGATTGTTAGACACTTATTAGCACACTCATGCCTACCTCCTTTTCCAATCACATATGACCTTGATGATATATATAGTACATGACACCACAAACAAGTCATCTTTAGGAATATGTTTCATTCTTGGGATACCCACATGCGTCTTTCCATTGACTTTTACGTAACTTTCAGTTTTGATTCTTCTACAATTGTGGTATTTTCTAGTCTACTGCCATATAGAGTGGCACAGTGGAAAGATCATTGACTTAGGAGTCAAAGGACCTGGATATAAATCTCACATCTTATGAATACTACCCTTTTATATTTCTGACAAGTCTTTCGGCCTCTCTGGTCATCATCTAAAAAAGAAAAAGAAAAGAAAAAAGAAGGATGTTGGACTAGTTGGCTTCTAAAGTACCTTCCAATTCTAAATCTATAATATTATGTTAAGAGGATGAGTTTTAATATAAATAAGCAGCATGGGATCCTTGAAGGTAAAAGGCAACTTTCAAATAAAACCTGCTGTCCTCCTCCTACTCAGGCCTGGACTTAGCTCCTTGTTCATCTTCTGTACCTTTTAAGGTATATACATGTACTGATGGACCAACTCAATGGGCAGGTGTAATGGCAAGCACAGAAGCAGTTCACACCTTGTTTCAGCTATTGAATTAACACCTTGTTTCAGTCTGTTAAGAAACAGAATGTGTGAACTTCACAGCTTGTGGACTCCTGATGAGGAGTTAATGACTATATAAGGAGAGCCCCAGGGCTAGAGACAGCAGGAGCTGAAAAGAGGACTCTTGTGGTGGCAGAGTCAAGGGGAATACTTGTGGTATCCTGGAAATTTGTTTGTCTGCTCTGTCTGTGTTGAAGTTTGTTTGTGATACTTTGTACAGAAGCCCTGGAACCTTACTGAAAGCCCTGAAAAGAAGATTTTCTGGTTGTATGTTTACAGAAGTCTTGGAGGAGGGTTTTGGAGGTCCTGGGACTTTACTGATGATTTGTGCTGACCTCATGGACCTTGTTTGTGGGTCTGTGTTGATTTCTATGTTGATGATTTGTGTTGAGTTCTCAGACCTTGTTGGTGGGTCTGAGTTGATTTCACAGGCAGATAGTGAATTGATGATAGTGCTGGCAATATCCATGAATATTATTGTGGCTCTGTTACGCTTTGTCTTCCCAGAAATAGGAACTGTGAAGAACCTGAGGTGGAATGGACACTGTGTGTTTCAATATGGAATGTGAACTGGACAAAGAACTGAACAAGTTGCTGGACAAGGAACTGGGAGCTGCCTGCCTTTGAACCCAGATGACAGTTGGAGCTGGGACCATGGAAGAGGACTCATGGAAACTGAGAGCCAGCTTGGGTCAAGCTGAAAGAAAACTTTACTTGGATATTGTGTACTGACTGAGAAGTCATATAATTTTGCAAATTTCCCAGGACAGAGCATAGTTTTGGCACCAAAAGAAGCAAATAAAAGTTCCTAGAAAATTTAAGATGTCCCTGTAAATGCCAATCACAGCAGCACACCTGAGAACTACTGCGGTGATTAATTTTAAGAGTCTAATCACATAGTATAATGAACTCTCTATTTATTAAACAATAAAATAAACACTGTTCAATAAAGTAAAGGATAACATTCACAACAACATAACAACTTACTACTAAGGTGGCCACATAGTCTTAAACAAAAGCTATCATTCAGTATATCTTATAACATTCCTCAGAATCCCCACACAACATATATTACTGCATTCTAAAAGTCAGGGGGTCTCAGGAGAGGGTTTTCCTAACTTAACACGTCCTTAAGGGGTAGCAGAAAATACAACACCATAGGGGCGGCCAGGTAGCACAGCGAGTAAGAGCACTGGCCCCAGAGTCAGGATAACCTGAGATTGAATCCATGCTCAGATACATAGCACCCACCCAGAAACACCTGGCTGTGTAGCCTTGAGCAAGTTACTTAACCCCAATTGCTTAACAAAAAAGAAAGAAAGAAAATACAACACCATCCACCCCTAGGTCACAGTAAGTTACAGTCTCCTCAGTCAATACAGAGTGTCCAAGTAAAGTCCCCTTTCATCTTGACTGAAGGTTGACCTCCAAGTCCCATGGCTCTTCCTCTGCAGACTGAGTGCTCCAAGTTTTTGCCTGGATTCACAAGTAGGCAACATTCCACTCCTGTTCTATGTGTCAGGTCAGGGGGACTGATCTACTCCAAGCCCCTGCCTGACAGCAGGCTCTAGGGGCTCCTGCCCACAGCTTCTGTTTCTAGGAAAACAAAACTTAACAGGGCAACAACACACACTACAAACACAACCATCTCAATTCACCTCCAAAGTACAGAGACTCTGTGTTAACAGAGTGTAATGCCAAGCAAAGGCAACTTCCCAAGGTTTAAAATACCAGCATAGGTGCTCTCCATTTTATTCAGTGACAAAATAAGAAGAGAGAGAATCAACATACAGCATAATTCAAAATACAGCATTTACCAAGTGTGATTTAATCAAGTACTATCCCACCCCTGGACATTACATTCATTTAATCAATCACAAAGTCCCTCTTCTAAATACTACTCCACCCCTAGGCTGTACATTCATTTAGTCCATCACAAAGCCCCTCTTCTCAAATGGAGATTAGTTACCAATCATAAGTAAAGTACATTCATTTGTTCAATCACAGAGCACAAAAAGATCAAAAGTTCCCCACCCTTGGATCACAATTGAATATATCCCAGAGTTATAACAAGCTTAAACACAGCATTTAATACCCAAATGGAGGTCTTTTCTTCATCTTGACATGAGGCAAATTCTCAGCAATCTTTGTTCCTGGGGAGACAAAGCTTAGCAAGGCCACAAGATACATTGCCAGTCTCTTCATTAATTCATTCTCTGTCTGCAGAACAGTCCTAAGACTCCTGAAAACATTAGCAAAGTCCCCTTCCAGGATTTCTGTAAACATACAACAAGAAAATCCTTCTTCAGGGCGTCTGAACCAACAGCAAGGTTCCAAGCCCTCTGCAACAACAGCACTTTCCTTCACCAGTGGACAGAATTCACTCTCTGTCTGCAGAGCAGTCTCAGGAGCTCTGAACCAACAGCAAGGTTCCAAGACCTCTGAAACAACAGGACTGTCTTTCACCAGTGGACAAATCTGGCAAAACAACATCAAAACAGACAGACAAAGTACCAGCATAACAGCCATGTCTCCTCAGTCCTTGGAAGCTCAGGGTGGCAGCTCTCAAAAGTCCTGGGCAATGCAAAGTGGCCTTCAGCAATCCTCTCCATCTCTCTCTGCCTCCAAGATGCTGCTTCCAAAAAGTTCTTCTGCCTCTCTTTTTTCTTGTGTCTCTCTAAATTTACGTCACCAGCTCCTCCCAGTTCAGCTTTTCACGTCAACAAGTCCATCCCACAAGTGGGATTCACAAGCTCTGGGTTTTAACACAATCAAACCAAAAACCAAGCCAATACAGGGGGATCTTTGAATTCCATTACTATTGCACAGAGTTCACTTATAAAGACCAACAGACATGGCTTCTGTCTGAGAAGTTAACACAGAACAACAGAAAGAGCTTCTGTCTGACAAGTTAATACAAATCAACAGAGAACATCACAAACATTCTTTCCATTAGGACTCCCCACAAGCAAGTTCCTTTAACTGCTCATGCTTGCTTCTTTCTCTTAATACTGCTCCTCTCTCTACTCTGTCTTCTCCCTCCAAGGAGTATAATATATACTGTTTGCAATCAAAGACTCTTGATTCAATCAAAGGCACTTGATTGACTAAAACTCAATCAAGAAAAAAACAACAAAAAAAAATCCTACTTTGCTTGCCATTGCAATCCCCAGGTTAATGATCAGCATTATGTGTCATTGCATTGAAAATTAGTTCTTATTCCATTGTCATTGAGACTAGGATTGCAATTTTCTTTTTTTTTAATTTTTTTAAATGCTTTATTAACTTCTGATTTACATAATTCGTTTCTGCCAGATTTTGAGTTACAAATTTTCTCCCCGTTTTCCCCCTACCCACCGCCCCAAAATAGCAGTCCCACAGGATATCCCCTCCTCCACTCTGCTCTCTCCCATGTTTTCTCCCATACCCCTTTCGACTTTTCCAGTGGATCTCTATGCCTCAGTGCCTATATATCTTATTTCCCAATTACATGTAAGATAGTATTAATAATAGTATATATATATATATATATGTATATATACATATACACACACACATATATACACATATATTTGAATATTTGATTTTAAAACTTTCAATTCCAGATTCATTCCCTTCCCTCCTTGTCACCCACCCTTACTGGGAAGATAAGCAGTTCAGTATAGGTTGTACATATACGGCTAATGCAAAACAATAACATAGTAGATATATTGTAAAAGACTGACTATATTTCCCTCCCTCCTATCCCACCTCCCACTTGTTCTATTCTCTACTTTAATCCCATCCCTTTTCAAAAGTGGGTGCTTCCAACTTCCCTCCCCCCCACAGCCTACCCTCCCTTCCATCATTCCCCCTCTCATCCCCTTCCCCCCCATTCTCTTGGAGAGTGAGATACCCTATTTAGTGTGCATTTCACTCCCTCCTCAAGCCAGATTCAATGGGAATAAGGTTGACCCATTTGCTTTTGCCTTCCTATCCTTTCCCTCCATTGTAACCATTTTCCCTTGCCTCTTCTGTATGAGATAGTTTGCACTAATCTGTTTCTCCCCATCTCCTCTCATTATATTCCTCTCCCCTCTTAATTTCACCTTTTAAGTATCATTCCTTCCTGTTAAATTGGTCCTGTGCCCTCTATCTATGTATACCTGTAAACATATATACACACATTCACATATGTATTCATATGCCCACATACCCTCATATATAGACATATATATATATATATTTCTAATCCCTTCAACTACTGAGAAAAGTTTCATAAGTTACAATTATTGTTTTTCCATGTAGGAATGTTAATAGTTCAACTTTGATAAGTTCCTTATGATTTCTTTTCCCTGTTTACCTTCTCATGCTTCTCTTGCTTCTTGTATCTGAATGTCAAATTTTCTATTCAACTCTGGTTTTTTCAGTAAGAATGTTTGAAAGTCCTCTATTCCACTGAATGACCATATTTTCCCCTGAAACATGATACTCAGTTTTGCTGGGTAGGTGACTCTTGGTTTTAATCCCAGCTCCTTTGCCCTCCAGAATATCACATTCCAAGCCCTTCAATCCCTCAGCTTCTGCTGCCAGATCCTGTGTTATTCTGATTGTGTTTCCACAATATTCAAATTGTTTCTTCCTGGCTGCTTGTAATATTCTCTCCTTAATCTGGGGATTCCAGAACCTGGCTATAATATTCCTAGGAGTTTTCTTTTGGGATCTTTTTCAGGAGGTGATCGGTGGATTCTTTCAACCTCTATTTTGCCCTCTGGTACTAAAACATCAGGGCAGTTTTCTTTGAGAACTTCCTGGAGGATGCTTTCTAGGTTCTTACTTTGGTCATGGATTTCAGGTAGTCCAATAATTTTTAAATTATCTCTCCTGGATCTATTTTCCAGGTCAGTGGTTTTTCCCATGAGATATTTCACATTGCCTTCTATTCTTTCATTTGTTTGTATTTGTTTAACAGCATCTTGATTTCTCATAAAGTCATTAGCTTCCATTTGCTCCAATCTAATTCTGAAGCAATGATTCTCCTCAGTGAACTTTTGAGATTCCTTTTCCATCTGGCAAATTCGACTTTTTAAGGCATTCTTCTCCTCATTGCCTTTTTGAGCCTCCTTTGCCATTTGAGTCAGTCTGTTTTTTAAGGTATTATTTTCTTCAGTCAGGCTGTTGACTCTCATTTTATAATTTTCTTGCATTGTTCTCATTTCTCTTCCCAATTTTTCCTCCACTTCTCTTATCTGCTTCTTAAGGTCCTTTATGGCCTGTAACCAGCTGGTATTTTCCTTTGAAGCTTTTGTTGCAGGAGTTCTGAATTCACTGTTTTCCTCCTGTTCCATGCTTTGCTCCTTTTTGTCCCCAAAATAGGAGTTTAATGTCAGAATCTTCGGTCTGCTTTGTTTCCTTTGCCTGCTCATTTTGCCACTCAATTACTTGACTTTTGGGCTTTTTGCCACAGTAGGACTCTGCCACCAGACAGGGGAGCTTTTGTCCCAAATGCTGGGGTTTTCTCAGCTGCCAGGGGTATTAGATGGGTGCCTCTCTGAAGTCTCCACACGCTCTGGCAAGCTGGACACACACCCCAGGACCTCTACCCTAGACTGCAATCCAGATCCAAGCAGGTTAAAGCAAGAGTGATTACCCTTCAGACTGGTGCTTGGTCCACCTACACTCTGCAGGCTAGGAGCTAAATCTGCCATGTGGCACTGGCTGGCTGTGCCGGGGCCTCAGCGGCTTCTCGTCCCGGTGGTAAAAGCCACGCACTCCCACTTACTGGTCCCAAAGTTCAGACTGCACTGGCCTCTCACTTTGTCCTTCCCATTTATGTGTTGATAAATCTGGAAACTGCCACAGCTCCTGCTGATCTGGAGTCCCTCTGGTCTGGTTGGTCAGGCCCGCCCTGGGGCTAAAGCCTCAGCGTGGGGCTGGGCTTGGCTCCCAGAGCACTGTGCTGAATTCCTGCTGGCCTGCCAGGCTTTCCTCAGCAGGAGGTTAGCTTCTCTGTGTCATTTTGTGGGTTCTTCAGCTCCAAAGTTTATTTAGAGTCCCCTTTTTACATGGATTGGGGAAGGTGGAAGCCGGAGCTTCGGGAAGGTCGTCCTTCTACTCTGCCATCTTGGCTCTGCCCCCTCTTCAATTTTCTATATTACTTAGAGTCTAGTAAATACATAGTCATGATTTTTGCTAATCGTTTCATACAAGCATCGATTGATGAAATTGGAGATGATTATTCTAGTTCAAGCAGATAGTTGTGCAGCAGAGTGGATAAAGTACTGGTCCTCGAGTTGAGTACCTAAGTTCAAATCCAACCTCAGATGCTCAGTAGCTATTTGACCCTGTGCAAGGCACTTAACCCTATTTGCCTCAGTTTTCGCATCTGTAAAAATGAGATGGAGAAGGAAATGGCAAAGCACTCCAATATCTTTGCCAAGAAAACCCCAAATGGGGTCACAGGGAATCAGACACCAGTAAAACAACTGAACAACAAACAACAAGATGGAAACATGATTGTTGTCATTAAGTATTACCGGTGCTATAATGAGGAAGGGCGATAAGGTGAATCAGGGGGTAGAACTAGAAGATTTAGGGACCATCAAATTCAATCTCCTCATTATTTCTGGCCTTGGAAAACAAAAGTGAGAACAATGTGTGGAAGACCCAGGGAGGTCAACTTTCAGTCTGAGAACATAATTCCCAGTGAGCAAAATTGTCAAAAATGTAAATTGGTTGCCTTAAGGGGTGGTAAGATGCTCATTTTGTAAGTTTTCAAGCATAGGTCAGAATTCTTTCATTAAGGAAACTTCAGATAGGATGCTTATGAAGGTAGGGGTTAGACAAGATAGCCAGCTGGAACAATTTTAGTGAGAAAGAAATGTGGAAGTCATCTAAGGAGACCCATATGGATGCACAGGGATCTCACTGACCATCTTTGATTTTTATAAGACTTATGCAGAAGATGGAGGTGAAGGTAGGAAACAGAGTGAATATAAAAGTAAGTAATAGACTTGTAAATATAGTCTGAATTGCTAAAGTTCAGAATGAGTCAAGACTAGTGACAAAAGCTAGGGACAACAAAATGAATTTTCTTTTTCTTCTTTTTTTTTTCCTTTATGGGGAACAAAAATTAAACATTATTAAATTTTAAAAAAATAATTTAATAATATATTTTAATTTTTTTTTAGAATTAAAAATAGATAGGATTACTCTTCTGAGTAGCCAGGATGGTGATAACAAGTGATGGAGTGCAGGCAAGGTTGATCCACACTTTTCTGTACCAGGGAGAATGATCTTTGATCGGAAAGTACAGAATTTTTAAATGATTAATAGGAAGTAAAAACCAAAGATCAGTATGATACCTAACTGTCTTTGATGAACTCAAGTCACCAGGTCCAGACATACTACATCTACAGGTACTGAAAGATTGATAGATCTGATTGCTGAGTCACTTTAAGTGAACTTGGACAGACTGTAAAGAGTAGGAAATATGCTGCAGGAGTGGAGAGAGCCATGTGATAAATTAGCAATGATTAATTATCAATAAAGAAAAAAAAGAAGAGAGAAAAATCAAAAAACTTTGAGATAGTTAGCATAACTTCCTGGAAAATTTCCAGAAGGGATGGTTAGTGGACATGCAGAAAAGGAACAGTGAACACAAAGAGCCATCTAGCATAGCTTTATCTAGAAGAGGTCATGAGACTACTCCTTGTCCATTTTTGTTATCAACCAGTCAATTAACAAGCATTCATTAAGTACTTTTTGTGTGCCAAGCACTATGCTAAACACTGAGTATATAAAGAGAAACTGAAAATAGTCCCTGACCAAGAAGCTTACCTTCTAATGGAGGAAGCAACATGTGGGTATAGAGGAATATATACAAGATATACAATACAGATGACACAATATATGTATTATATGAGACATAACATTTATATTATCTAATATATGCATTTAATTTTAGATGATAGATATTAGATATAATATAGATGTATATTGAATGAAAGGTAACTTTAGAGAAGTGTAAGCTGGGAGAATGGGAATGGTCTCATTCAGAAAGTAATGCTTGAATTGAGACTTGAAGCCAGGAATTCTAAGAGGCAGAGGTGAGAAGGGATAGCACTCCAGGAATGCAAAAGAGCCAGTGCAAAGGCAGAGAGAAGAGAGATGCATTGTTCTGTGTGAGAGACAGCAAGAAGGTCAATATGGTCAGCCCAAAGGGTGAATGGAGGGGAGTTATGTGTAAGAAGACTGGAAAGATAGGATGGGGACAGGTTGTAAAGACAGAGGGATTCATACTTGATCCTGGAAATGAGAGTCACTGGAGTTTGTTAGCATATGTGTGATTGAGGGGAGGGGGTGGGGTAGAGTGAGGGAATGATATGGTTAGACTTAGAGCTGTGTGGATGATGGATTGTAGTGGAGAGAGATTGGAGAACAATTAGGAGGCTATAACAATAGACCAGGTGAGAGGTAATAAGGTAGGTGTGAATGGAAAGGAGAGGATGTAAGTAGGACATGTTGCAGAGAGGGAACTGATCAGCTTTGACAACCAATTAAATATGTGAAGTGAGTGAGACAGGTGAATTGGGGTGACACCCAGACTAAGTGACTGAAAGGATGGTAGTGACCTTGACAGTAATAGGGAAGTTGGAAAGATGGATGGGCATGGAGGGGAAATATAATGAGTTCTGTTGTGGGGTATGTTTAGTTTGAGATGCCTATGGGACAACCAATCCAAAATGTTCAAAAATATGCAGTAGTCAGTTTGTGACATGAGAATGGAGCTCAGGACAGAGTAGGATGTGTTTGTGAGTGTGAGTATACACACACACACACACATATATGTGTGTGCATATATATACATACATATATTTGGAGAGAGAAATTATATATGCTCTATATATAGATATATATGATATAGAAATATAGATATAAATATAGATAGGAGAGAGAGAGATTTGAACATTATCTAGATAGATATGGTGCTTGAGCCCACAGTAACTCATGAGATCACTGAGAGAGAAAAAGCATAGAAAGAAAGAGAAGAGGACTCAGAAAACAAATTTGGGAGATACCTATACTCTATTTCTGCTTCTAGTCTAGTCCCACAGCATACTTAGGCAAGCCAGTCCAGCTGATGCAACAAAGCACCCTAAAGGAAAGACAGGAGGCATAATGTCAGGTCAAATCACCATCATTATCTCAACAACTACCTCCTTTCAGATTCTGTTAGAGACAGCCCAGAAACCTATACCCAAAAAGCAAAGGAATACCAATGCTCCTAGCCAAGCTATCATCTGGAAAAGCACATTATGTGGAGATGTGGCCTGGCAACTTCTTTCATGGGATCTGCAGCCATAGAGAGTTATGGAAGACCTAGAAAAGAAAGTTCTCCCACCAAAGTCCTTGGCACTTTCAAATGTTTCAGAAACTGATAGGATTTTATTAGTGTAAATAACATTAAAGAAAAAACAGTACCATCTTTTTTTTTTGCTTCTGTACCCTAAGAATCATAGAAACTTTTCATCTTACTTGTAGCAGAAAATGTCTATATATGTTGTCTCACCCTTTTGAATATGTACGCCTTGAGAACAAATACTGTATTAATGTGATAATTGTGATTACTAAACTATATTGTTTGATGTTGTATTGAAAGTGATAGGATTCTGATTTGGAGTCACTTAGGCCAAGTAGTTCTAATGATCATAAACATGCAAGCAATGATAGCTAACCCATACATTTCCATTCTCCTGACTCATTCTAGATCTATGCCTAATGTGTAAACAATTATAATTCCTGATTGGATGAGACTCAATTGATGCAGAGGTTGTAATGTATTCATTTCTCGAGTCCTTGATTGAGGATTTGGACACATCCATTTTCTGGTCCTAATGAAGAAACTCCTCCAACCAAGTCTGATATCAATAAGTGACCTGGGGATTTCTCTACTACACCTGGGTGTAAGTCTAAATACACCGTCCCGTATCTGGTATTGATTACCTGTTCTCAATCATGCTCATCTTTAAGGAATAACACTTCCCTCTTCAGACTGTACTTTGAGTGTGTCCTCCCAGAGATTTTGCCATATGAGTATCCCTGATCCTGGTGATATAGAAGCTTGTGTTGCCATACTGTGTGTGTGTGTGTTTTATTTTTGCTTGCTTGCTATACTCCATAGAAATTAAGTCAATGCTTGTATTAGCTTCCCAAGTACAATTTTTTTCTATAAATCCTCAATTCCTGTTCTTTGCTCTAACCTGAGCCATGAGGTCAATTAGAGCACTTATTTTTATGTGTATCTCTAGCGCTCGGCAGGGTTTTTTGCACATAATAAACTGCTTTTTTATTCATTCATTCATTTCATGATGTGGATAAGATACAGAAAGGAGCCTAGGAGTGATCAGATAGGTTGAAGGAGAACCGAATGAGAGCAAAGCCACAAAAACCCAGAGAGAAGGGAACATTCTGGAGGAGAAAATAGTCAACAGTGTAAAATGCTACAGAGGGGTCAAAAACAAAGAGGTCTGGAATTTGGATATTAAGACACTATTGGCAATGTTAGATAAAGCAGTTGCAATTGAATGAAAAGGTCCAAAGTTAGAATGCAAAGATGTTAGAAGGGATTGAAAAGAGAGGAAATGGAGGCATCAATTTTAAGACTTTTTCAAGAAAAAAAAAGGAAAGGAGATAGAGGAGACAATAATTATGAGGAATGGTAGAACTAATGAAGGGTTTTTAAGGACACTTGCCTGAAATTTGACAAACTATGCCATGCTTTTTATACGATCAAGACTGAGAAATGTAGACTACATGACAGTATAGTTTGAAGGATTTACAACTAGTTGAGTGGCTAGAATCACTCAATAGATTTTAACAAATGGTTCAATGTCAGCTTAGATGGGGGTTGCCAATGAAAAACCCCAGAGGTTTACATCTGACCCTGTGCTCTTTAAAATTTTTGCCAATGATAAGAGTAAATGTGTAGATGATATTCTTATCACATTGGAAGACAGCAACAAAGTTAGGAGGAATAGTCAATATGTTTGATGCCAGAGTTAGGATCCCAAGAGATCTTTTAATACCAGAAGTTTGGGCTGAAACTTATAAGAGGAAATCTAAAGTGGATAAATGGGAATTCTTCTACCAGGATTCTAAAAATCAATTTGCATGAATAAGATAGTGGATATATGATTTGACAGTAGTTTGAAAGGGATCTGGGGCACTTGGTGAATTGTATCCTCAATACAACTTAATGTATGTCATTTGGTTCAACAAACTAATGTCACCTTAGTCTCCATTAAGAAAGACTGATATCCCAAAGTGGGGAAATTTCAATCCTGATGTACTTCTCACTGCTAAAGAACTCATCAAGAGTGATAGTATCTTGAGGTCCATGGGCCTTTTGAGAAGATTGGTTGCCTAGGAAGCAGTCAGGGGAGGGGATTCAATATGTTGGAGGGCCTCTGCATAATTTTGTATGAGAATCAATTGAGAAGGAGGATGTTTATCCTAAAAAAGAGAAGACTGGGGGGAGGGGTGGAGAATGATAGCTATCTTCAAGAAGTTAAAGGGCTGCCATAAGAAAGAAGAGTTACAGGGGCGGCTAGGTGGTACAGTGAGTAGAGCATTGGCCCAGAAGTCAGGAGGACCTGAGTTCAAATACGACCTCAGACACTTAACACAAAAACTAGCCATGTGTCCTTGGGAACGTCACTTAACCCCAATTGCCCTCCAAAATGCTAAAAAATTAAAAAAAAAAAAAGAAAGAAGAGTTACACTTCCACTTGGCAATTCATGGAGGTTAAAAAGAGGCAAATTTCAGCTAGGTATAAAGAAAAAGATTTCTAAAATTGGAGCTATCCAGAAGTAGAACAGGTCACCACTACATATCTTCCTTGTCTACTCACCACACGTCTTTAAGCAAGGGCTGCCATGCCCATTTTCAGGAATGGTATAGAGAGGATTCTTGGTGAAGAATGCTCTGGATTAGAAGGCCTATGACTGCATTTCAACTCTGATTCTATAACTTCAAACTCCCCCCTAATTCTGCAATGCTAAGTTTTTGTTTTTGTTTTTTGAGCCTGCAGCTAAGATTTCATCAGTATGAAAAAAATCCTTAATGTATAATTTTACAGAGCTCCTTAGGACACTAGACAATTAAGTGATTTGTCCAAGGCCCCAGGATCAATATGTGGTAGGGGTGCCAAAGGCAAGACTTGAATCTAGGTCTTTCTGCCTTTGAGATTAATACACTGGATAACTACACTATTTTGCCTTTAAATGTTATTCTACTAAAATAAAATTTTTTTCTAGTCTACTTCTTACTTTCCACACAACTCTGAAATTTTCTCTGCATAACAAACCTCTATAAGAATAAGAGACTCTGATTCTGTCTGTATGACTTTGAACAAGCCATTTAAGCTCTCTGGGCTTTACAAATGTGCTCACTCATAAAATGAGGCAGCTTGACTAGATGATCTTTCAGGTCCTTGCAAATCCAATTCTTATGACATATGATCCTATTTTTGCCCAGAGTAGTAGAAATTGAAGTTAGGGAACCTAACTACAACTTATATGGGTAAAACAAATTTTAAAATCCCCACACCTCTCTTTCAAACCCCAGGCTGGCAACATTAATCCACAAAATTCCATTGATATATAGTGAAACGTGAATTATCAGACAGAAATATTGGTTGTAAACATGCTTGTACTTTGCTCTCCAATTGCCTTAGTTCATCTGTTGTGGTAATGAGAAAAGATAACCTTGACCACAGCAGTTAATTTTTACCCAACATTACTTCTGGTAAACAAGGAATTTAGCATTTTTTTTTACTAATCACTGCAGCCATATTCATTTATAAAGCACCAAATTATTTAAGGACAATAGAGTTTTCTTGGAACCCCCCAGAAAATAGTTTGCCCTTCTTTTTTGACAGAATGATCCTGAGGAAACTAAATCATGCCTCTCAGATTAGAGAAAACCTGGAACATCTTGGGTAAAATAGAAATTTGAAATGGGGAAGGGTAGGAGAAAGGAAACCAAAAGTGATAACACCAGTTAATAGAAGTCTTTTGGCAAGACAGAATTTCATATTTTTTCTATAAAGATTATTCCTGAATACCACAAAATAGGAAGTGATAGTATCAGTATTGTGCCACCCAGTTTGGTAGCCTTCTCTGTGCTACTCTATGGGAGATGAAATTGGGCCAAAGTACAGATAGGGGTTGTGCATACCCAAAGAGGAAGCACAAAATTTTACTAGCATTCAGGTGTATCTCTAATTATTTCTATTATAAGAACCACAGAATCTTATAATTTAGCATCATAGAATATCAAACTAGAAAGGTCTTTAGAACATAAGAATTTAAAAGAAAATTAGAATTATCTCTACCAGCTCTAATAACCTGGGAGAGGAATTTTTCAGCTAAAAAAAAAAAACCCACAAGGACCATCTACTAAGATATGGAAGCATTTGGACCTGTGCTAGTGGAAGAAATAAAATTCAGGGATGACATTACAGTATTTGAAGTATTGAAGAAAGTCTTCTGAAGATTTTTTCTTTTTTCTTTTTTTAAAGCAATCGGGGTTAAGTAACTTGCTCAAGTTTACATGGCCAGTTATTTCTGGATGTGGTGCTGAGTATCTGAGCCCGGATTTGATCCAGGTCATCCCGACACTGGAGCCAGTGCTCTTACTCGCTGAGCCACCTGGCCACCCCTAAGCAATTGGGGTTAAGTAACTTGCTCAAGGTTACACGGCCAGGTGTTTCTGGGTGGGTGCTAAGTGTCTAAGCCCGGGATTCGATCTCCAGGTCATCCCAACACTGGAGCCGGTGCTCTTACTCGCTGTGCTACCTGGCCAACCCCTGAAGATTTTTTCATTAAGAAATGGAACGAAAATATTGGATATTTTTCAATGTACAGTCTTTGAACAGCCCTGTACAGAATGCCCTTTCTCTCCCAATGGAGCAGCTCCCTACCTTGGGAAATGGTGTTTTCCCTATCACTGGAGTTCTTGATAAGCAACAGCAGAACCCCTGAGACCCGTACTCCAGGAAACTGTGCTGTGCTAATACCAGCTGGTTCTACCTGTTTTCCCAAACCTGGTAGAACTGTCCTGATCAACTTCATTCTCCTTATGCTCCTAATGTATACAAATTCTTCAAAACCAAGCTTTCACTTTACTTTATAAACTCCTCTGTTTATAAAACTCTGTATTTTAAATTCCCTTGGAATCTGGCCCCGTCCTCTACTTCCAGACTCAATGGACATTAATCTTCTTCCAACACTCTATGATATGATCAAATTTGTCTTTTGTTCTCTTCCACAGAGGCTGCTCCATTTGCTGTCTCCTGTCTCTGTGACTTTGTATAAACTTTAAACCATATCTGGAATACACCCACTCCTTACCTCTACTTTATAGAGTCCTTCTCTTCTTGAAGACCCAGCTCAAGCAGCACCTTCTAGATGGACCCTTTCTGAATCTCTTCAACTGCTAATACCCTCATTCTCAAGCTATTTATTTAAATATTTCGTATTTATTCAGGTTCAAGAAACTCATTTACCATATAACTACTTCCTTTTCATTATTATCCTCCCTTTTCATTATTATCCTATCTATTAACTTCTTTCTCCCTATCCTTAAATCTTTCCCTATATAGTTGTTGTATTCTACACCTAACTCGTGTGTGTGCGTGTGTGTGTGTGTATCTAAGTGTATATGTGTGCTCAAGCCTCCATTGTCTATTTCAAATAAGAGTGAAATTCATCTAACATTCATTCCCCCTACTCCATTCTCCATATTTGTATATTCTTATTCTTACAATTATGAAAATTAGCAAAAGTCCCTCTTCATACAAGTGTATTCTTTTTGCCCTACCTTTTATTTCCCCTCTTAAAACTCTCAGAAGTGAATTGACATTAAGGTTCTAAAAGGACACTTCTCTTTTCCCCTACTTCTCATTTGGACATAAACTTTTCATCATCATGTAGCCCCTTCCCATTTCTTAAATAGATTTACCTTTCTAGGTTTCTCTTGAGTTTCATGTTTGTATTTCAACATTTATACTCATCACTGACCTTTTCATCAGGAATGCTGAAAAAGAAAAACACCTTCTAATCCTTTAAAGATCCCACCCTATATAATTAGACATAGCTTTTCAGAGTAAGTTATTCTTGGTTGTAACCATATATCTTTCACAATGTGCAATAGTGTCACCAATTAGGCAAGAAGTATTTATTAAGGGTTCACCATGTGTCTGACACTATGCTAAATGATGGGGATATAAACATGAAAGACAATCCCTACTGTCAAGTAGCTTACAGATCTAAAGAAGGAAGTAATATGCTAATTGATGTGTACAAATAGGATATAGGAAAGATAAATTGGGAGGTACTCACAGAAGGAAGATACTAACTTTAAGGAAGAATGGAAATGACTTCTTGCAGAAGGTGGGACCTTCCCTGAGACTTAAAAGAAAAGTCTAGGAAGTGTAGATGAGGAGAAAGCAAATTCCAGGCTGGGAAACAACGAGTGAAAATATTCATTTGGGAGATGAAATCGTTTGTATTTGAGGAACAACAAGGACACCAGTGTTACTGGATTGTAGAGTATGTGGAGGAGAATAAGAAGACTAAAAATATGGGGTAGATTTATGAAGGATTTCAAAAGTCAAACCGAGTATTCTATATTTGACCCTGGCAACAGAGAGTAACTTGAGGTAATTAAATGGGAGGGGAGGGAATATGGTCAAACTTGCACTTTAAGAAAATCAGTTTGGGAGGTGGAGCTAAGATGGCAGAGTAGAAGCACAAAGTTGGTGTGGGCTCTGGCTCCCACCACTTCCAATACATGCAAAAAAATTACTCTAAACAAACTTTGGAGCTACAGAACCCACAAAGAGACAGAGAGAAACAAATCTCCTGCTGAAGGCAGCCCAAGAGGCTAACAGCAAGGGTCTATCTCACTGAGCTGGGAGCTAAGCACAGCCCCATGTGAGCCACTGGTTCCAGCCCTGGGGCTGCCCCAACCAGTGATAGCCAGAGCAGACTTCAGGAGAGTGAATCACCAGCAGCTGTGGCGGTTTCCAGACTTCTCAACCCATAAACACCAAAGACAAAGTAAAAGGTAAGTGTGGAACTCTGTTGTTATAGGGGGGATGGAAGAGTGTGGTCCAACCCCTGCCCCCAGGATGAGAAGCAGCAGAGGCATGGTGGCTATGTAGCTCTGCCATGTGACTGCCTCAGGAGCTCCTCACCTGCAGAACAAAGGGGGAGCAATTGACCATTCAAAGGGTAATAACTCTTGCTTTAACCTGCTTGGATCTGGATCACAGTCTTGGGTAATGATCCTGGGGTGTGGGGCCAGTGAGTCAGAGCTTGTGAGGGCTGTAGAGAGGGCACCCTCCTAATAGCTCCAGCAGCTGTGAAAATCCAAGTGATTTGGGACAAAGCTTTCTCCATTCGGTAAGCAGAATTCTATCATGGCAAAGAGATCAAAAGTCAAGTAATTGGCTGGCAATATGAGCAAGCAGAGGAAGCATGAACAGACCATAGAATCCATTTTGGGGGACAAAAAGGATCAAGGCATGAAGTGGGAGGAAGACAGCAAAGTCAGAACTCCTGCATCAAAAGCCTCCAAGAAAAATTAGAACTGATTACAGGCCATGGAGGAGCTCAAGAAGGATTTTGAAAATTAAGTAAGAAGAAAAATTGGGAAGAGAAATGAGAATGACACAAGAAAATCATGAAAAGTGGATCAACAGCCTGCTAAAGAATACCTAAAAAAACACTGAAGAAATTAACACCTTAAAAAATAGACTAACTCAAATGCCAAAAGAGGCCCAAAAACCAATAAGGAGAAGAATGCCTTAAAAAGCTGAATTTGCCAGATGGAAAAGAAATCTCAAAAACTCACTGAAGTGAATAACTCCTTCAAAATTAGATTGGAGAAATTAGAAGCTAATGACTTTATGAGAAATCATGATACTATTAAACAGATCCAAACAACTGAAAAAATAGAAGGCAATGTGAAATATCTCATTGGAAAAAAAAAAACACTGACCTGGAAAATAGATCCAGGAGAGATCATTTTAAAATTATTGGTCCACCTAAGAGCCATGATCAAAAAGAGTCTAGACACCATATTTCAAGAAATTTTCAAGCAAAATTGCCCCCAATATTCTAGAACCAGCGGGCAAAACAGAATTTAAAAGAATTCACCAATTGCCTCTTTTAAAAAATCCCCAAAAGAAAACTCCTAGGAATATTATAGCCAAATTCCAGAGTTCCAAGGTCAAGGAGAAAATATGGCAATCAGCCAAGAAGAAACAATTTTAGCATTGTGGGAACACAATCAGGATAACACAGCACCTAGCAGCTGGTACATTAAGGGATCAAAGGGCTTGGAATATGATATTCTGGAGGTCAAAGGAGTTAGGACTAAAACCAAGAATCATCTACCCAGCAAAACTGATTATAATGCTATAGGGGAAATTCAATGAAATTATGTTGTTCAATTAGGTCATTCAATGAAAAAGAGGATTTTCAAGCAATGTTGATGAAAAAACCAGAGCTGAACAGAAAATTTGACTTTCAAATACAAGAAGCAAGAGAAGCATGAGAAGGTAAACAGGAAAAAGAAATAATAAGGAACTTATTAAAGTTGAACTATTTGCATTCCTACACGGAAAGATGATCATTGTAACACATAAAACTTTTCTCAGTATGAGGATAGTTGAAAGGAATATATGTGTATATGTACATATATATGTATGTATAGAAGGATGTATGTGTATAAAAATATATATGTGAGCGTGGGCACATGTATGTTCATGTATACATAGACAGAGGGCGCAGGATGAGTTGAATAGGAAGGGATGATATCTAAAAACAATTAAGAGATGAGAAAGAAACATAATGACAGGAGATAGGAAAAGACAGAATAGGGTAAATTATCTCATTTAAAAGAGACACAGGAAAACTGTTACAATGGAGGGGAAGAACAGGAAGGCAAAAGGGAATGGGTCAACCTTACTCTCATTGAACTTGGCTTAAGGAGGGAATAACATATACACTAAATTGGGTACCTTACCCCACAGGAAAGTAGGGGGGAAGGGGATAAGAGGGGGATGATAAAAGGGAGGGCAAATTTGGGGGGAGGGTAGTTAGAAGCACACTTTTGAAAAGGGACAGGGTCAAAGTAGAAAATAGAACAAGTGGGGGGAGGGATAGGATGGAGGGAAATATAGTCAGTCTTTCACAATATATCCACTATGGAAATGTTTTGTGTAAGTATACGTACAACCAATATTGCATTGCTTATCTTCCCAGTAAGAGTGGGTGATGAGGGCAGAAGGGAAAGAATCTGGAATTCAAAGTTTTAAAATCAAATGTTTAAAAAAAGTTTTATATATATATTAACATGCATTGGAAAATAAGATATACAGGCACTGGGGTATGGAGATGCATTTTGCCCTACTGGAAAGTTAGAGGGGGAATGGGGGAGGATATAGGAGAGAGCAGATTGGAGGAAGGGGTATTTAATGGGATCGCTGTTCTGGGGTGGTGGGTAGGGGAAAGATGGGGAGAAAATTTGTAACTCAAAATCTTGTGGAAATGAATGTTGAAAACTAAAAATGAACACCAATTTTTTTAAAAAATTAGAAAAAATATGAACAAATGGAGCTTTATGTAAAAGTAAAAAAATAAAAGTGATAGGGTCAAAGGAGAAAATAGAATAAGAAGGGGAGGGATAGGATGGAGGGAAATTTAGTTAGTCTTTCACAATATAACTACTATGGAAATGATTTAGGTAACTACATATGTACAACCTTTATTGAATTGCTTGCTTTCCCAGTGGGGACAGGTGAGGAGGGAAGAAGGGAAAAAATCTGGAACTCAAAAGTTTTAAAAACAAATGTTTAAAAAAAAATTTTTTTTTACATGCAACAGGGAACTAAGATATACAAGCCCTGGGGTATAGAAATCCATCTTGTCCTACTAGAAAGTTAGGGGGTTGATGGAGGAGGATATAAAAGAGAACAGATTGGGGGAAGGGGTATTCAGTAGGCTTGCTATTTTGACATGGGGGGTAGGGGAAAGAGGGGAGGGAATTGTAACTTAAAATCTTGTGGAAATGAATGTTGGAAACTAAAAATAAATAAATTTTTTTAAAAAAAAATCAGTTTGATGGCTAGATAGGGGGTGAAAGAATGGGGAGAGATTTGAGTCAAGAAGACCAATGTACAGGCTATTGTAATAGTCCAGTTGTGTGGTGATGAGGGCCTGCCCTGGGTGATGCTTGTGTGACTGGAGAAAAGAAATGTATAAGAAAAATATTACAAAGTTAGAAACAAGAAGATAGCTGTAAAGTCTGAATCTGACAAATGATCATCTAGATTTTTCTTGGATACTTCCAATGAAGAGAAGTTTATTATTTCAAGAATTGTCCTTATAAATTTTCTTTAGTCAAGATTTTCCTAACCTAAAATTTTGTCTCTTTTTAACTTCTACCTATTGTTGCCTTGTTTTGTTTTGTTTTTGCCTTCTAGGGGCAACTACAACAAATCTTTCCTCCTCCTCCTCTTCCTTCTCCCTCTTTCTCCTCCCTTTAATACTTAATGACTTATCATGTCCTCCTTCTTCATGTTAAACATCTTAAATTCCTTACAACAAATTTTCAAATGGCATTATACTGAGGCTCTTTACAATACTGACCCCTTTCCTCTGGAACAAGGGATTCTTAAATATTTTCATATCATAAATACCTTTGACAGTCTAATGGAGCCTATTGACCCCTTTTTCAGAATGTTTTTAAATACAAAAATAAAATATATATGATATAGAAAGAAGCCATTTGTATTGAAATACAGTTATTAAAATTTTCACAAATCTCAGATTAAGAACCCCTGTTTTGGAATCTCTATAGCTTATCAATACCTTTTCTAAAATGTGATGCTCAAAACTCCAGATATATACAGCACGATAATGGCAGAGAAGAATAGGACCATATACTTCCTAGCTC
>NW_027186436.1:3298565-3378248 GCF_028583685.1 Petaurus breviceps papuanus
TAAGGTCCCCCATTCCTTCCTCTCAGTTCCAAAGCCAGATCTGCCCAAATGGGATTAAGCTGAGACACAATAGGACCAAGCCAGGCTGATCACAGGAGAAAAGACCAGCTGCAGAATAATAGCACATTTTAAGATTTAATAGTGGGCTTTTTGACAGGCATTATGACATAGAGCACTAATTTGGAGTCGTGGGACTATCACACAATGGAAAAAGTTGTAAAAGAAAGACAGTCACAGGGCTTGGGTTCAAACCCAACTCTGACACTTACTAGCTGTGTGGCCTGGGGCAAGTGACTTCAACTCCCTCCAAATGTTTCCTCATCTGCAGAATGATGTCCTAGCTCTTCTGACCCTGGCTTAAATTCCAGCTTTCCTACTTCCTACCTGGGTAATCTCAGGCAAGTCACAACTACTCCCCAAGTCTCAGTTCTTTCATCTCTAAAATGAAGAGGTTGAACTACATGATCTTCAAGGTCCTTTTCAAATCTGATATTATGAAACAAAGTACTTTCCTCTTGACAATTCTGTGAAAGTCAGTAGTACAGGTATCTTACAGAGCTGAGGAAAGTAACATCTTGATAATATTCAATGAACAGTAATAATAATAATAATCAATGATAAACAGCTCAATGAAAGCTGTTTGGGGCAATGTTGTAACAATAAACATAATAGAAATGTACATAAGGGTTTTAGGTCTTTCAAATGTTCATGCATCTTATATTGCCCGTTGTCATTTTAATCATGTCCAACTCTTTGTGACCCCATTTGGGATTTTCTTGGCAAAGATACTAGAGTAGTTTGCCATTTTCTTCTCCAGCTCAGGGCAAAGTGACCCACAGTTAAGGGTCACACAGCTAGTAAGTGTCTAAGGCCAGATTTGAACTCAGGTAGATGAGTATTCCTAACTCCAGGCCTGGTGCTCTATCCACTGTGCTACCTAAGTGCCCTTGCTGCTCTTATCTGAGCCTTACAATAGGAAGACACCCTCATTTCATGGCTATGGAAAGAGAAGCTCCAGGTGGTAATAGATTTGCCCATGTTGACATAACCAGCAGATGTGATCTCCCCTTCTCTTATCTTCCCAGGTTTATTGCTATAGAACAACCGGAAATGCCATTTCTCTCGTCCGCCTGGGTAACCACAGGTAACCAAAGGGCTCAGCCCAAACACAACCACTCTTTGTGATGCCAGACAAGTAATTCAATTAGCTGGGTCTCAGCTCTCTGCATTTCTAAAACAGAACTAAGGTATATGTGGAAAGTGGCAGGTTTATCCCACTTGAGCCATAACCAGCCTTATCTTAAGGAAACCTTGTTCTTCCCTTAAAGGAAAAGGCACCAGTGTGAGGAACAAAGAATAGAGTGCAGAGACTAAAGCAACTTCCTGATAAAAAAGCACAAATAGAAAGAACTAAAGATTGGCTGACAGCTTGGGGCAGGTGGCCAGAATTCCAAAAAGTCAGTCAGGAGAAATTTCAAAGCAACTTCAACCTACAATAGAAATGAAGAGGGGCAGGGAAAGGAATCACAGATAGAAGAACATTCACTAGCATACCATCCTCTGGAGTAGGCAATGAGTAAAGCTTAGAGAATGGCAAGGGTGGTAAAATGGTGAAGTACTCTGAAGACTGGAAAGGACACTAGTCTTCAAGTCTGAAGATCCAAATTCAAATCTTGGTACTGATACAGACTAGCTTGCTGGATTCATAGAAATTAGAATTGGAAGTTACCTTCAAGGTCATCTAGTTCAACTCCAGTATTTTATAGTTGGGAAAAATGAGGCTGAGAGAAAGGAAGTGAATTGCTCAAGATCATAGAGAATTGATAACAAGATATAATGCCAAGCATGAGCAGCTTCCAATGTTCTGATTACAAGCTTAGTAATCTCTCCATTTATTCAGTAACAAATTAAGGCAAAACATTTGCAGAAAATCAAAATACAGCATTCACCACGTGGAACTCAATCATTTAGTAAGTCCTCAATTCAATAACAAAGTACAAAGCTTAAAGTTCTCTTTTAAACAAGGTGCATTCATTTAGTCAATCACAAAGTCTTCTCTCTTCTCAACTGGGGATTAGTTTCCAATCATAAACAAAGTACATTTGTTTGGTCAGTCATAAAGTACAAAGATCAAAAGTTTTCCACCCCTTGATAACAACTGAATGACAATAATATCAGTCACCACCAAGCACCCTATCAAGGGGCAGTGGAAAGAACAAAGGCCATCCACCCCTAGGTCACAACTAGGTTACAATATCATCACAGCATTCAGTACCCAAGGAGAGGTCTTTTCTTCATCTTGACCGGAGGCAAGTTCTCAGCAGTTTCTGTTCCTGGGAAGACAAAACTTAACAAAGCCACAATAACATTCATAAACATTGCCAGCATCCTCATCAATTCACTCTCTGCCTATGAAATCAACCTAGACCCAACAACAAGGTCTGAGGCCTCCATCAACAAACAAATCTGACAAAGTAACATCAAAACAGACAGACAAAATACCAGCACCACAGTCATGCCTCCTCAGTTCTTGGCAGCTCTGAGTGGCCCTCAGAAGTCCCAGTCTGCTCCATCTGGCAGCTCTCTCTCTCTCTCAGAAACTCTGGCCCCCACAGCTCTTTCTCTAGGCATTCTTGTTCCAGGCAGTTTTCTCTCTCTCTGTCTCCACGATGCTGCTCCTTCTGGCCTCTCTGTGCTTGGGCTTTTCCCTATACACAGCACTAGCTCCTCCCTGTTCAACCCCCTCTCATAACATCAATAAGTCCATCCCACAAGGGGATCTTCAAATTCCATTACCATTACACAAGAGAATCTCTTCTCCTGGGCCACCTGACTCCAAGTGCGATTATCTTTCTCTTTTACTGAATTGTTGCATCTTCCCTTTGAATCACTGTTAGCACAAATGAATAGCAAATTTCCAAATCACCTAAGATAGAGGCATCCATGTGGGAGATGCCAGGTACCTGCTTCTAAGAGAAGATTTTCTGTATTCCCCTACCACTTGGGTGGGAGCAGCCCCTTTATATTGGTTGTGTGACTAGAACTAGACTATGTCTTTTAATCTACCTGAGGGATGCTGAGTTACTTTCTTTCTCTGGAGTTTTATAGGTGAAATTTTCATTCATCCATATCATAAGCACCACTCATCCAAAGCATAAGCTAGGTGGGGTCAAGTTGATACAAAGAAGGTTATGAATCTTTTTTACATGTTTCTTAAATTGAGTTAAACTATTCTTCTGAAGTTTACAATGTAATGGAGAGGAAGCTGAAGGATCACAAAAACAGAGCTGGAAGGGTCCTTGGAAGTCAGCTATTCCAAACCCATCACTTTACAAATGAGGAAACAGGCTTAATGAAGTTAAGTGATTTGCCCAAGGTCAAACAGGTAGCAAGCTGTATAAATCTCTACTATGCAAGGGAGAGTGAACTAAATGCAAACAATAATGTATTTATAGAATTAAGAGCCAGAAGGTTTCTGTGGAAAAGACAGTCAATAATCAGTCATTCAACTATCATTTTTAAGAATCTACTGTGAATGTTCTGTGCTAAGTGCTAGGAATTTTAAAAAGGGAAAAAAACGCAGAGAGAGAGAATCCCTGCTCTAAAGGAGCTCACAATCTAACAAGGGAAATGACATGCTAACAGCTACGAACAAATAAGATATTATACAGAATAAATTTGTGGTAGTCTCATAAGGAAGGTGCTAAGACTAAAGAAGACTAGGAAAGACTTCCTGCAGAAGGTGGAATTTTTGCTGAGATTTAAACGAATCCTGAAAATCTAAGATGCAGAGATGAGGAAAGAGAGAAGTCCAAATATGGATGGAAGCCAGTGAGGATGCTCAGAGGTGGAAGGAGGAGTGTTGTGTGTGAGCGACAACAAGGAGACCAGTGTCACTCCGTCACAGAGTACATGGAGGAGAGCAAAGCATAAGAAGATTGGAAATGAAGGAAGGGGCTAGGTTATAAAGGACTTTGAAAACCAAGCAGAGGATATGGTGTTTGGTCCTGGAAGCAGCAGCAAGACACAGGAGTATATTAAAGAGAAGAGATGACGTGATCAGACTTTTATTTTAGGATGAGGAATTTGACAGTTGAGTGGGGGATGGAGGAGGATGGACTAGAGTGGGGCAAGACCTGAGGCACGTAGACCAACCAGCAGGTTGTTGCAATAATCCAGTCATGAGGTGATGAGGGCCTGAACCAGAGGGATAGCAATGTACAAGATAGAAGGGGTCAATAATATCATAGTTTGTAAAAGGCAGAAACTAGAGAGAGACAATTCAGAGATGAAAGTTGTTATTAGAGGCATGATCAGGAAGTGATACCTTGCAAACAGTCATCAGAGCTAAGAAGATATTTCAGATCTACAGATATTACTCAAGTTCAGGCATTTATCTAATTGGCTCTAGGTTGGTCAGGATTCTTCAGGAGACCATAGTTCCTGATGCCATAGCAGACCTACCCACACATTTTCTCGTCTTCTTTAACCCAGCACATTTCTCCCAACATAACTATTACATCCAAGTCCAGCTCTCATGGGAATCTAATATCCCTGGAGTTTAATGAATCTAATCCATTGGTTGGATACTCCTGATGAATGAATGAGAACTCCTCTGCCTCGTTTATATTGGACCCTGAGACTGCTGCTATGGGCAATGCCTTCTCACATGTGCATACACACACACACACACACACACACACAAGGACAACATTCAGCAAGATTGCATCATAAGGGAAGAAGCAGGATGGCAAAGTGTACAGAAAGTTGACTTCAGAAGTAGAAAAGCCTGGGTTCAAATCCTACCTCTGACCTAGAGCCATCTATGTGACCCAGGGTAAGTCACCTAATCTCTTAGTATTCTAAGCAACTCTCTAAGACTCAAAGTTGTAGAAAAGGTGCCAACCTGCATTGCTAATGGATATTCTTCCCTGGAAGCTCCATACTAATCCCAAGATTAATCCCCATCCCTATGTCATCAGGAGCAGTTGGTATCTAAATCTGGAAGTACAGCTTGGTCAAGTGGCAAGGACAGATACAAGAAGGCATTTTGAGCATGGAATTTTCCATTTTGTCTCTCACCAAAGAGAAGGTGATATTCCAAAGCTTCTTTGACTTTCTTTCTTCTTCTTTTTTCTTAAGGCATCTTAAGATATCAAAGTAGATTTAAGATTGGGTAGGACCCGAGTTCAAGTCTAGCCTCAGAAACTTTAATTATGACCTTCTATAAGTCATTTAACCTCCGTCTGCCTCAGTTCTCTCATATGTAAAATGGCAACAGCACCTATTTCCCAGGGTTGTTGCAAAGATAAAATGAGAGAATACTTACAAACATTAAAGTGCCATACAAATGCATTATTTCCTATGCCCATGATGAGGGCTAGTTAGATTAGATCCATTTCCCAGAGGGAGATGAGACATGTAGACATGTAGAGAACTATAATACCAAAGGAAACCTACAAGTCCCTGTGTTTCTCTTCATATATTCTAGTCTTGATTGGTATTTTTAGAAGTTTCTGGCCTCTTCTTACCTTGTAAAAAGCCCCAGCTTCCCTTTTTCTTCCTTAGTAAGAAACAGAACTTGTCTTACACACCTCGACCCACACAGAATCAGATGGCAGTTCTGAACAAAGCTAATATCCTAGACTGTAGATGTATATGGTATCATCTCTTGGGATGAAAATATCCGACCACAAGCATGGCAGTGACCTACTTTGATTGGTGTTCAAAGATGCCAAAACTCTACTTAACCAATGTAGTTATGAGGCACAATGGATAGAGACCTAGAAATAGAATATGGAAGACCTGAGATAAAATCCAGCCTCAGACAATCCCTGACTAAATGACCCTGGGTAAGTAATTTAACCTCTGTCTGCCCAGTTTTCTCATCTGTAACATGGAGATAAAAATAATACCTATTTCCCTATGTTGTTGTTTAGATGAAGTGAGACAATATTTGTAAAGCATTTTGCAAACCCTAACATGTCATATAAATGCTAATTAGCATTATCATTATTTTTATTATTACCTTAGAAATTTAACAGTACGTGGTTATACCTGTACATAAGTACATGACTACTCACATACATTGTGTACGTGTGCATGTGTGTGTGTTTTCTGTTAACCACAGACATCCTCCTAACACACCCTATCCATGGATTATAGGAATGTGTTACTATGTCTCTGTTACTTGAGATCCTGAACTGTTCTATTCACTTCTATTTTTCTGACTTGTCTTGGCAATGGATCATATGAGACAGTGAAAAGGTCCCTGTACTGGAGAATTAGAAGATGTAGGTTCAAATTCTACTGTTTTGGAATGACCAAGTCACTTTGCATTTATTTCTAAGCCTCAGCTTCCTCATCTGTAAAACTGAGAGTAGGAGAATAATCAAAAGGTATTTTCTAAGAATCATGTGAGAAAAGCGCTATGTAAGCCATAACAAGATCAAATGAGAAAGTATACTCCCCCCAGTGTACCCCTAGGAGACAATGTTTGAAATCAGCTTAGTAAATCTTCATGGGATCTTTTTAAAAAATAATAATAAAATTCTCACTTTAAAAAATTGCAGGAAAGAAGCAGTAGCAAATAGGCCAGGAGTGAATTAAATTAAAAGTATTTAAATATTCATAGATACATCATAATTATTACTTATAGATTTGATAATGCAGGGATTTTGTGGTTTATGGAATTTCTTTATCATTAATTCATCAGGAATATTGATAGCTTATCAGCAGCTGCAGATTTTACCTGCTCTCCAAGGTCTGGCTTTGCTATGAAGCCTACCTGTTTACTTCAGGAGTAAAACAGAGATCTAGATAGAGCTTGAACTTTAGAAAACATCTAGTCCAATCCCTACATTTTACAGACGAGAAACCTGAGACTCAAGGAAGTTAAATCATTTGCTCAAAATCACAGTTTAGCCTCAGAGTTGGGTTTTGAACACCAGGTCCTCTAGCTATAGAGACAGTTAATTATATTCAACAGGGTATTTATTTAATGCCTATCATATGCTGGACATTGTGGTAGGTGCTGGCAATAGGAAAACCAAAAGATCATGGTCCCTGTAGCAGCAAACACCCCAAGCGTCCCCAGGGTTTGCTGCCAACACAGGTTCTTGGATCTGCTTTGATAAAGGAAAGCAACTCAAAATGGGTTAACAAGCTTACTTTAATCAGTCAAACATATATCATTTACCTAATTCAGGGGAAAAAGGTCAGCACCCTGAACTTCAGAGCATACAGACAGAATTATCAAGACAGAGAAACAGATCAAGTAGACAGATTTCCAAATTGTCCAACCATTACATTCATACCAAATCAACATCTGGGTTTTTCAAAGCCGGGCGCTCTCAACAACGGCTTCCCAGAGTTTCATCTGATCAAATCACAGAACACTTCTCAAAGTGAGCCCCAAAACAGAGCCTCACATCAGGGTTTATATAGCCTTCTCCTGGCTCAGAAAATGTAACAACCTTCTGGACCCACTGGCCAATCAAAAAGTATCTACTGAAAAACAAGCCTCCCACCCCAGGCTCCAGGTGCACTTTAGCCTAGGGGCAGGGAAGATCTTTAAATTTACATTTCCATTACAGTCCCTTGCTCTTAAGCAGTTTATACCCTAATGAGAAAAAAATGGCATGTGTGGACATAAGTGAATATAAAACATACAAAGTGAATATGTAGTAATTTGTGATGGGAGGTGGTGTTGGCAAGTAAGGAGATATAGATTACTCTTGGAGGTGGAATCTGAGCAGGGGTTTGGAGGAAGATCCTATGGGGATCCTAGAAAGCAGAGGGGATGAGGAAATTAATTACAGGTATAGAGTTAGCAGTGTAAAGGTGAAGAGGGAGAAGATGGAATGGCATGGACAGGAAATAACAAGGAAGTCAGTTTGGCATAGTCAGTCAATCAGTCAACAAGGCTTTATTAAATACCTACTATGTGCTAAGCCCTAGGAATACAAAGAAAGAGAAAAGACAGTTCCTGTTCTCAAGGAGCTTACAGTCTAATGAGGGAGAGAACACGAAAACAGTTAAGTACAAACCAGGTATAAAATAGGGTAAAATTGTAGATATTCAACAGAAGGAAAGGACTAAGACTGAGGGGGACTAGGAAAGGTTTCTTGCAGAAGATGAGATTTTTAGCTGGGACTTAAAGGAAGCAGGTGAATACCATGCATTAAGCCTAAAAAGATAATATGGTACCAGACTGTGAAAGGCTTTAAAAAGTCAAACAGCTGAGTTTGTATGAGATCCTTATGTAAGGAGAGAACTATCTGAGCTTTCTGAATAGGGGAGTGATGTGGTTAGAACTGTGCTATTGAAATATATATATGAAAGGTCATCCTAATCTCTCCTTTCCCATTTTATAGCCAGTATCTGACAACTGTGGACTTAACTGCACGTTTTCTAAGAATCTAGGGCAATAAGCTCATTAGTCGAGTGGCCAGGGAATATCACATGACCCTAGACAAATCACTGCTCCTCATGCTCTTTAGTTTCTTCCTCAGTAAAATGAAAATAACATTTATACCTCACAGAAATATGCTGAGGAAAGCATTTCCTGATGGAAAGACAATAAGGCATAGTGGAAAGCCCGGGATTTGCAGTCCCGAGGCCTTCGCTGGAGCCCCAGCCCTGCCACTTGGGGCCTATGGGGCGGTCTGCACCCCAGTTTCCTCCTCTCTGAAATGTAGGTAATCATATTTTCACTATGTATCACATTCCATGGTTATGCAGAACCAATATGATTAACTTGAAACCTCTAAATGGAAGCTATGATTTTTATTATAGGCTGCCTCGATAGGGAGGGGGTTGATGTTCTAATAACCATAACCAGGATATTCTCTTTCTTATTCTCTTCCCCATTTCTTAAAAAAAAAATCTATCTGCCTCAGTAAAATGGGGATAATAGCACCTACCTCCCAAGACTGTTGAATCAAGGTAACATTTGTAAAGGTCTTTGCAAACATGCGTTTTTGCATTAAGTAAACAAAATCTATTATTATTATTACTAGAATTAGCCTATTGTTAGGGCTCACCAAGCTCTTTTTTCACATACTTGCTCTGTGATACAATATACTTTCCTAGCTCTGTGCCTTCCTCAGATTCTATATGTGAGCTTCCTACATCTCCATTCAAAGTGATAGAGCCCCCACAGTTCCAGAGGTCTTCAAGCAGATGGCTGAGAACCTGTCAGGGATGACGTCGAAGAGATGCCTGTCTCAGGTATAGATGGATCACTTGACATCTAAGGTCCAGTCCTAAGTTTCTATGTTTCTGTGGCTAAATGATCTCACATTCATAAAGCTCTTGGGAGAAAGTAGCTGTACAAATTTGAGATGCAGCCAATTCTCTAGTGTAACCCCAGGGTTTTACCTTAACAAGTTTAATTAGACTCTTTCCAATTTTTTTTCATGTTCCCCTCACTAAAGGCAATGACTGCAAATGATTAAGATTCAAGGTCACTATTCTTCAGGCTATTTGTCAGTGACTACATTTGCTCCATGAACACTCTGGATCATAGATTTAAAGCTGGATCAGGCCTTAGAGACTAGCTATTACAACTCCCTGATTTTATATGTAATGAGAGTAATCAGGGCAGATCCATCATCTGTTGGAATGGGCCCAGGCTTATAGCTACAAATGTTCCTAGGGATGGAACTCACAGGTTCCAATCCAAAAGTATAATAGGGCTGATCAGAGCAGCCCCCAATGTGCTATACTGGGGCCTTTGGGGGTCATCCTATAGAACAGGCTTAGAGACAAAGCTGTTGGAGGTTCCAATCCAGAAGAAGAAAAGGAGGAGAAGAGGGAACAGATGTCCCCTAATCAGCTCCATCACATGCAAATAAGGAAACTGAGTTCTGAAAGAGGAGGCTTAAGGTCATCTAGAGAGTTAGCAGCATAGAACCAGAATTCAACTTCCAATCGCCTGACTTTAAAGTACCATAACCACTGCACCATGGGGCTCCCTGTCTATGTTGTTATCAAAGGATCATTATATTATAGATTTGGAACTGGAAAAGACTTGAGAGGTCATTAACTCTACTATCTCTGAAAAAGTCATGAAATGAGTCATACAGTCCATCAGTCAACATTGACTGAAACCTTGAGGTTTCAGTGCAAGAAAAAGAGAGCTGACTCTGAACGTATTGGTCCCTGCACTCACTTGCTGCCTCGTGACCAGAAATCAACGGTGGGCTTCACAACAGTTTTCCTAATTGTCAAATAAATATATTCAATTCAACAAATATCTATTAAGCTCTCACTATGTACATGGAATTGTGCTAGACAGTGAGGTCACAAGGATAAAAATTAAATAGTCCATATCCTCCAGAGGCTTGCCTTTTACTGGGGGAAAAGGAAATAGACATAATTAAATAGCTTAATACAAGGTAACTGGGAAGAGAGAGAGAGAGAATGCACTGATAACTGGGTCATCAACAAAGGCTTTGTGTAGGAGGAGGTATTTGAGCTGATCCTTGAAGGAAGGTAAGGGTTCTAATAGTCTTGGGTAAGGAGAGAGGGTCTGTGCAAACTGTATAATAAACACAGCAGTAATATGAAATTTCTGGAATTGCAGATGGGAGGCTGATAGTAGAAGGAAAGTGACCTGTCTATGGTCATCTTGGTCTCCTGACCCCAAGTCCACAATAACGTGTTTCCTCTCTAAAAAGAGCTGTGCCAGTAAATGTTTAACAAGCTTTCTAGTACCCATGACACACTTTCAAGTTTAATCTGCATTATTGGTTAACATTTTTCCATTACTTTCTTAAGTCTAGATGATCAATAAAACAATAAACCAAGCCCAGATATGTAGCATTTGCTCATTTCTAAGATATAAATGTTCACATTGAAAATATAACAATCGGCCCTCAAGCTGGTTCAAGCTGTCTCCAGTACACGGCCATGGTGATCTGAAGTGGTCCCCTTGGGCTGGTTGTTGCAGCTGTGCTCCTGCCAAGTTATAAGTGTTCAGAGAAAAGATATGAAAATGATATAAAAAAAGAAAAAAGAGATATAAAAACTTTGCCCTCCTTCCTCATTACCCAACCACAAGTGGTCACCCTGAGTCATCCTTGTCCTTTTATTTCCTGACCAGCTGTCCTGAAAGGATGTTGACACTCATTTCATCATCTTAAAGCTGATTTCTCCGCTATGTCTTACAGTCAATAGTGCAAGCATTACTGAACATGTCATGATTTCCTAGACTTGTAGTCAAGGGGGAACCTTGGTTTGAGGCCATCTCTAATACTTACTAGCTATGTGACAGTGCAAGGGAGGAAAATGAAAGGGAACAGACCTCTCCTGATCACCCATCTTATATACTGCTGAGAAAACTGAAGTCCTGAAAGGAGAGACTATAGAATGAGGAAAATAATATCTTACTACCTCCCTCACAGGGATGAGAGGAGGCTTAAAGGAGACCATATATGTAAAGAGCTTTGCAAACTGTAAAACATTATATAAATTTAAGGTATTATTTTGCCTCAGATCAGTGTCCTGTCTTAGAATCATAGTATCATAGAATTAGAATTGGAAGGGACCAAAGAAGGCATATGGTCCAGCATCCTTATTTTACAGATGAGGAAACTAAGGTACCCAAAGGTAAAGTGATTTGTCCAGCTACTAAATGGCTGGACTGGAATTTGAATCCAAGTTCACTAACTCCAGATTCAGCATTCTACTCTACCACAGCACTTCCCTCAGTGACAATGGCATCAAAAAGGGTATAGAAGAGATGGTGGTAGCGGTAGTGATAGCAGTGGTGGTCACAGGAGGAGTATCAAATTATAAAAGTTCCCATTTCTATAACACTTTAAGGTTTACAACATAACAATTCTGTGAAGTAATAGTGTGTGTGTGCATGTGTGGAAATGGCGACTCAGAGAAATAAAGACATTAAATCCAAGTCCTTTTTCTTCTCCCCCAAAATATGAATTGCTTACAACGTAGAGAACAATCTATGCTAAGTCCTGGAGGACATATAAAGTTAAGACAAGAAATGATTCCTGTCCTAATGAGGGAGAAGGAGAGAGGGAGTGATCTAAGCCATCAAATTAACACCAACGGATAGGTCTGACCCCGTTTTGCAAAATTGATCTCATTTGTCACAACTTACTAGGAATTATGACCTAAGCAATATATATGTGTGTATGTGTGTACCTTTATACATATGTATAATTATGTATGTGAATATATGTCAATGTGTATATGCATACATATGTGTGTATATTATATGTTATATAACATGTGCAAGTTATATGTGTGTGTAATTGTAGATGTGTATGTGTGTCCACATACACGTGTATGTGTTATGCACTGTACGTATATAGTGTGAATCGTTACATTACATACATGCAGTGTATGTGTTGGCATGCATAGTGCATGTGTGTGTTGTGTGCACACATATATGTTTGTGCATTGAAATATACATATGTATGTTTGTGCAGTATGTGTATGTATATATTTGTATGTATAGATATACATGGATTATTATATATGATATGCATGTGTATGTATATGTGTATGTGTGTATATATACATATATATATATATATATGGAACATCATGTTTAAATGTCTCTCTCAGTAAAGAAAAAAATGCCTTTGGTAGCCTGAAGTTTGCTGCCTCCAATACCATTCTATCTTATTCAACATTTCTCTTCAGTGGCCCTAAGTGGCAGGCCCAGGTCCAGAGAAATCTGGGACTGGAACAGCCATGATGGGCCAATAGGAAGAAAAACCTGGCAAGGAAATACAGCAGGACAGCCTGGGAGGGCTTCTTTCTCAATTCACAGCTCTCCCCAGGACACTCAGTTCTTCCCTTTCACCAAAGCCTCTACATTTTCAAAAGCACCACATCTGGAGTTAGGCACAGCTAGGTCCCCTGGGAGCACATGTGAAAAAAAAAAAGTGTCAATATGAAAAAATTCCCCAAAACAAAAAATAACATAGAGTATTTCTCTTCCTTCCTTCCTTTCTTCCTTTTTTGCTTCCTTCCTCCTCCCCTTCTTGATACTTTAAGAAATTATTACTTTATTAATGAATACTTCCTTCACCCATATAAAAGAAAACCTCTCTACACTTTGGGAAATTATTTCATGAGAAGCTATTACCAGCCTAACACCCCTTAAAAAATCCATCTGGTGGAGGGTGAACCTCTCTGCACTTAGCTAGGATGGCAGAAACATGTAATCTGTAACATGTAATTGGGGGTCCAAGGTCACCACAGCTCTGAACCATCAGAGAGAAAGTCCATGGAATCTTACTTCATTAGGAATGGAGAAATGAAGAAAATGTGGAGGATGTGTTCATCCAAGGGAAGCCACTCTTCCAAATCGAATCCCCTGAGGACCCTGAGAGGTGAGAAGGAAAGCATGAGTTGAAATTTGAGTTTCCAGAACAACCCAAGAAGTGAAACTGGAGCAACAGGAAATGCAGTTGAACCAAGGGTGTGGTATTGAAGGAGTGGGTAGGAGGGGAAGGTTTGATGAAAGAAAGTGGCAAGACACCAGTACCACTGCAGGGACTAAGTAGAGTTAAGTAAATACTTGGATCCAGTATAGCATAGGCCTAATGGCGCACCAACTTAATTCAAGCTGACAACATTTATTAAGTTCTTTGTATAAAGCGCCAGGGTAGGCACTGAAGATCAAAAACAAAACAAAACAAAGCACAACTCTCTGCTCCCAAATAGCTAAGTTATGGAATATTAGAGATCATCTCTAATCCAGCCCCTTCATTTTATAAATTAGGGAACCAAGGCCCAAATAAATGAAATGATTTGTCCAAACTCACACAATTCTTGATTGACAGAGTCAATATTTGACTCAATGTCAAAATTCCATATTGTTTTCGCTTTAACTAATACATTTTACACATGAAGAAATAGAGACCCCCAGAAAAAGAAGGGCTTTTTCAAGGTCACACAGTAAGTTTTTTTTTTTTAATTTATTATCAGTGATTCAACAGCATGGCATTGTAGGAAGAGTGCTGGACTTACAATTCCAGTTCTGACACTTATTAGCCATGTGACTTCATATCTCTTTGAGCCTCAGTTTCCTCATATGTAAAAAAAGGATAATAACGGCCAGCCTTTCTCCTTCACTGGGTGGTTGAGAATCAAATGATGTGATGGATATAAAAAGGCTTTGTAACCCTTAAAGGACCATGTAAATGCCAGCCACTATTATTATTGTTTCAATTAGCGCAACAAAGAGCTATAGAATGGGAGGATGTCTCCCACAGGGCCCCCGAATGTGAAAGAATCCAGGCATTTTGATATAGTCCCCATAGTAAAACCCAGTAATTGAGAATGCCACGTCCAAGGGAGCAGCATAATATCATAGAGTCGGGCCATTTCAGAGAAGGTACGCATGCATTTCCAGCAGTTCCTGTCCCTTATAGGCACCAGGATGTTACTAATGGAGAGCCCCTGTAGGGCCTGAGACAAAAGGTTTAATTATCCCATGGAAAGCACATTTAATGTACACAAAGCCAGCTCTGTACTCAGCAAAGACTGACCTTTAACCCACTTTACAAAATTAAGTTTGAAAGACTCAACTGTGGGGTGGATTTCCTTCTTGAAGCAACAACTTGTCATCTGTTCTGAGGCAACATGGAACAAGAAGAACATAGGATTGGAAGGTTGAGGACCTGCTCTCCAGGCTCTGATCCTTCCTGGCGGTGGGGTCCTCAGTAAACTAGAGCTCCTCTAATCTGAGGCACGGCTTCTTCACACATAAAATAGGGGTGCTAATCTCAGCACCACTGATTTTCCAGGGTTTTTGTGAGCATCAAATGAGATAATTTTGGTAAAATTCTTTGTAGTCTTCAAAGGATTCTATAAAAATAACAGCTCCCAATTGTCTAGCCCTTTATGGATTACAAAACATTTTCTTTCCAACAGCTCTGGGAGGGAGGGATGACCACTAGTGTCACCCATAAGATGTGATCATCGGATTTAAGAGGCGGAAGGGTCCACTTTACAGTCCACCCAGTGTAACCCTCTCTCATTTTCCAGATGAGGAAACTGACGCTCACAGAGGTTAAGAAACTCAGTATTCTATAGGGACCACCTTTTTTTCCTCTTTATGCTCACAGCATTTAGCACAGTGCTTGTCATATTGTAAATATTTAAAATGTTTTATTTTTTTTTCATTCTTTCATTTATTCAAGTTTTGAAATCAGTACTCAAACTCAGGTCTTCGAATTCTAAGGTCATTGCTCCTCATGCTACCCCAAGCTGCCTATGTGTGTGTCCATGACTGAGTTCTTTAAATTATTATTCCTCTTACTGCCATACTTCTCCAATGCCTCATTGTCATGAAGGTCCTTGGACTTCCCAAGACTATACCAGCAGAGTAAAAGCTCAGTAGGCCTATCCAGCAATGAAGGCTGAGAATGGGCCCAGTGATGGACTTGCATATGTCATCCCAGGACCAACCTAGAATTCAGAGAGGCCTGTCTTTGAAAGGCTGGCCCCCAGAGAATGAATGTTTAAGCCCCCAAAACTCAAAAAGACTGAGGATTTAGATATGGAGGGCTAAGCACTGGACTCAAGAGTCAGGCTAAACCCGGTACCAAGTCTCACTATCTGTGTAACCCTGAGAAACTCATTAACCTCTCTTACCTCCATTTACTCCTTGTAAAAGGGGGTTCACAATATCATCTAACTCACAAGGTAGTTGGAAGGATAAAGTGAGAACATACAGAGCTTTGCAAATCTTAAAACAATATTTAAATTTCAGTTATTATCTGTAGCAGCAAAGAGAGGATATCTACCTTTGAAATCATGAATATTTGAAGTATTGACAAAAGTAAAAGAAACATAATGCTTAAACAATTTAAGTCTGAGAGATATAGAAGTCATAGACATGGAATCAATCAACAAGTATTTAATAAGAGTCTGGGGTAAGGGGTGTTCAGGGAGAACTAGCCCCTTTGCGGTGAGGGCATACCAAGTCCTTTTCAGAGCCACTCACCTTTGCTGTCCACCTTCACCCAACTCTTACCTGTGGTTCTAAGGAGCTTTTGATATAAAGTGACCACATCCCAGTAAACTGTCTCTGCATACAGATTGAAGATGACCTACAGGCCCCAAACCCATGGGTAAGTTAGGGACATGTCTACCCCCAATGATGTGAAGACTTCCCCTGGCAGAATGGGTTAATGAGAACAATTTGTTCCATTGGCCATGAAGATAGCAAGTACTTAGAGCTTAGTTAGATATTGGAAATGCTTCCTGGACCATTGTCAGTTATCCTGACTTTTGTCCTGCCACTAGACTCTAATAACTCTGGAAGAGAAAGTGGGGCTGACAACTTTTTACAACTCTGCCTCACTTAAATCCAATTCACATGCAAGTCAAGACATCACCCCACTCTGAGGTACCACTTCACACCTATCAGATTGACTAATATGACAAAAAAAGGAAAATGTTGGATGTTGGATGGGGATGTGGGAAAACTGGAATACTAATGCACCGACAGGTGGAGTTGATACAACCATTTTGGAAAACAATTTAGGACTATACCCAAAGTGCTTATCCCTTTGATCCAACAATACCACTGCTAGGTGTATGTTCCAAATACATCCAGAAAAAGGGAAAGGACCTATTTGTACAAAAATCTTTTATAGCAGCTTTTTCTGTGGGGACTAAGAATTGGAAATCAAAGGGATTCCCGTTGATTGGGGAATGGCTAAACAAGTTGTGGTATATGACTGTAATGGAATATTATTGTGCTATAAGAAATGACAGGTGGGATGATTTCAGAAAAATCTGGAAAAAAATTACATAAACTGATGCGTAGTGAAGTGAATAGAACCAGGAGAATGTACATAGTTATACCAATATTGTTTGATGAAGAACTATGAATGACTTAGCTATTCTCAGCAATACAATGATCCAAGACAATCCCAAAAGACTAATGATGAAGCATACTATCCACCTCCAGAGAAAGAACCAATATTGTTTGAATACAGACTGAAACATGCTATTTTTAGCTTTCTTTTTTTAATTCAAGTATTCTTGAACAAAATGACTAATATGGAAATGTTATACATAATTGCACATACATAACCTCTATCTGCTTACCATTTCAGGGAGGGAAAAGGGGAGTGAGAATTTCGGACTCAAAACTTTAAATAAAGATATTAATTTAAAAAAAATACATCTCCCCATCATGTCATTGGTCCTTTTCAAAAATGAAGGACAAACAATAACAAAGTAAGAGCCTATGTACCAGGCACGGGCAAAGTGCTGGGGCTGCAATAGCATGCATGAAATAGTTTCTGTCCTCAATCATCCTGCATTCTACAGGGTGGGGTAGGAGAAAATATAACACGTGCACATATAAATAAATACAATGTAATTTCAGAGGATACACTAGCTGTTTGGAAGATGGGATTCGTAGGGCTAGGGGAAGGCTTCATGTAGAAAGTAGTGTTCCAGTCGAGTTTTGGAAGAAACTAGAAATTCTAAGAGGAAGAGGAAAAAAAAAAGGGGGGGGGTAAAACTGATCCCAGCCTCAATTTCCTGTCTACAAGATGAGGATGATAATTGTACCTACCTCACCAGGTTGTTAGAGGAATCAGATGAGATAATACATGTGACATTCTTTGCAAACCTTAAAGTGTCGTATAAATACTAACTTATTATTAAGATTTGGAGTCAAAGGATCTGGGCTCTAATCGTGTTGCTTGCAACTTGCATGACTTTAGACCTCCACCCTCACAACAATTGTTTGAGGCTAGATGAGATCTAAGAACCCTTCCAGCTCTAAATCTGATGGGTTAAACGGTCTATTTCCAGAAGCAATTGATTCAACCACTCTTTTCTTTTGGACTAAACTAATATTCTTGCATGAAGCATTTAGATACACAAAGCAAAACATCATTCTTGCCTGGAGACTCTAGAGAGCCTGAGAGAACATTTCCGAAGGAACAAACCTAAATTTCCACCAGCTGCAGAAAATGTTGGTCGCTCCCCACACAGCAAAACTGCACTCACTGAAAAGAACCAAAACAAAGCAAGACAAAACAGCCGGCCCCAATTCCCTTTCAACTGAATTGGAGAACCCTATTTATTACTCCTTGGAAGGACTCTCTCTTTCCCTGGGGGAAATAGAGGGAAGTGCTCCCTCCAGCCCTAAGTTCATGACAGTATTAAGGAAAGGACAAGACTCAAGACCCCTGAGCCAAAACTGTTCCCCCATCTTCAAGATCAGAAAAATGTGTCTCCTGGTAAACAACTAGAATATGATATTATACCAGGGCTTTCCTCACCATGAGCTAGATACTGAAAAGAGGGAGTTTGAGAAGACAAGCACAAATCAAGGGGAAAATTCTTGAGGAAAACTAGAATAGCAGTTTACAAACTTTTCTGACCACTTTTATCAATCAAAAATATTTAACTTCCTCCCAATAGTTTTGCTTATAGCTGCACTACTGCACAAATGCTTATGAAAATTACAAAATTTACATAAAAATATATAGACCCACTAAGGAACTGCCAGATGACTGAGCTGATGAGTGACACTGTAAGCATCCAGGCCAGAGGGGATGAGGGCTGCATTAGTGTGCTGGATGGATGTTTTGTTGCTGTTCTTTGTCTTTCGTTTTTGAAGAGGACCAGTGACATCATAGGATGGTGTCTTGATTTGTACAGGACTTGGATTGAAGTGAGGCAGAGTTGCACAAAGTTGCCAGCCTCGCTTTCTCTTCCAGAGTCATCAAAGTCCGCTGGCAGGACAAAAGTCAGAATGACTGGCAATGGCCCAGGATTCAGTGGATGAACTTGGTATCTTTGATTTCTGACCAAGCTCTAAGCACTTTACAATGACTACTTCAGCCACCTTCATGGCCATTCGTCCATTTCACCAGGGGGAGGTCTTCACATGTGTGGGAAAGACTAGCTCACCCATGTGTTTGGGGCTTGTCGATTACCCTCAACCTACTTTAGCCTGTCTGCTGAGATGGTTTTACTGGGGTGTGGTTGCTGAGTATCAACTTCTTAGAGCCACAGGTGAGAGAAGGGTGACCAGTTGGACACTAAAGGTGGATGAGCACCCTTGAACAGGTTTTGACACCAGAGGAGTCGGTCCTCTTTTAACATCCCCCATGCTCCAGCTGTATGAATAAAGAAAACAGGACAGAGTGACAGAGGGGAAATAGAACCAAAAAGATTTGACAACTGATTGAATAAGGGAGGTGGGGGAGATTGACAACTTGGAGATGACATTAATATTGTGAAAACCTGGGATGATGATGCCCTTAGCAGTAAGAAGGATGTTTGAAGAGAAGATAGTTTTTATTTTATTTTTTTTTGGGGGGGGGGAGTAGGATTATGTAACAAAATGTGATCCAGATCATAATCTATCCATGCCTGCTTATCCTATGTGATTGACCCAACAGAAACAAAAAGGGATGGGGCTGTTACTCACCAGTCACTGACCCCAAAGCAAAATCTACCTCTTCAATGCCTGTCACAGTCATGAGGCATCTGGGGATACAGGGATTGAGGGCAAAACTGGCCCAATGGTATCTTCCCAGGCGCTGTGGATAATGTGAGTTTAAGTAATAACTGCCTTAGAGAGAAAACCCAGTTCAGAAGGGGTGAGTTGGGAGCTTGCAAAGCAGAGGGAATGAGTGTCAGTATTACAAAAAACTGGGGTAAGTATTATTGTGTTGATGACAAGCCCCACAATTGGCTATTGCAATAAGGATGAATTCTCCCTGTCTTCCCACTCTTCATTTGGTTGATCATATGTCCCTTGGGGCAAGACCACCATCTCCATTTTGGACACCACACTGTTCTAGAGAACAGAAGGCACCTTTCTTTTCTCTTTTCTTCTTTCCTCCCTTCCTCCTTTCTTTTTCCCATTCTCTTCCCCTTCCTTATCTTCCTTCCCCTCTTTCTTCCTTCTGTTTTTTCCTCTTCTCTTTTATTCCTCCCTCCCTTTTTTTAAAGTCAATACATGTGCCTGAGTTTGTTTTTGGCAAACAGTACTGCTGCTGTTTTCCATGAAGTCACTGCAGGCTGAGTTAGATAATAAGCTGGCAGTCACTTCTGAGTCGTTTACAGTGTTCCTTAAAAGAAGGGACAGACTGCTCACTAAACTCACTAGGGCTGTGGGATATTTTCTCTTCTCTTCTGGGCTGTCTCTGAAATAAACAAATGGACTTTTAACTATAATTAAAAGTCATCAGAGACCCGAATAAACAACCAGAGAGATTTCTAAAGAGTGGAGGATTACAGGTCTATCCATAGATATTTTTCTTTCATGCATTTACCCCCAACAGAAGTTGTAGATAGCCAAAGACATGCATTCACCCAGTGGAACACAAACACTGCACCCGCAAAGGATGGAACAATCAAAGACCAGGGTGGTCTAGTCTCCAGTTACTCCCAGGAAGCCTTGGAAGCAAGAGTTTGTCTGACTCTGCTGGCCTTCTGATTCAGAGGATCAAAAATTAGTGAAGCATTTCTTCAAAACTACTATTTATTAGTTGCATTTGGAAATATATATATGTATAGCTATACGTATGAATTTTAATAGCATTTTAAGCTTTCACCTGGCATTTCACCACCTTAGTAAAATATTAATAATAAGCCCCAGAGTTTCTAGAAGAGTATGATTCCCGCAAGAACTCTTAACGAATGCTTTCCCTTCATCCATAAATTCAAACTTTTAAAATCATGACTTGGGGTTAGGATAACATTTGGTATTCATTTGGCATTTTGATTGAGTGCTTTTTCCATGGAATTCATTATCATTTATAGGCACATTTATTTGAATTCACAAAATAGGAAATGTTATTAATCCAAATGGTCCAACCAACAGTGGATGCTAGGAAGATCTCAAGATATCACAATCTCTGTCCCTCTCCACCAATGCCCAATTTGCTGAATATTCACTTTTTGAGGTAGCAAAGAATTCGAAACAAAGTAGAAGTCCATCATTTGGGAACGAGCTAAATAAAATGTGGTACAGTAGTGTAATAAAATATTCCTGCAACTTAAACAAAGAATATGAAAAATTCAGATATAATATACTACTCTTTTTATATGTGAACAATTCAGCTTCTGAAAAGTGTAGAGAAAAAAATATTTGTGTAACAAAACTGATAGAAAGTCACTTGTAAAGAGACAGTCTCTCAGATAAATTGTTGAGGAAAGACACAGACTATTCCAAAGACCAGATAAAGAACTACCCTACCAATGAGTGTACTAAGAGAACATATATATATATATATATATATAACAGTACAATGAAGTCATTATGGTCTGTCAAATAATTTGCAAGTGATTGTTGTTAGAGATTTGAAGTTTATAAGTGACAAAATTTTAAATCATATAACTGGTCACTATGGGAAAATTACATAGTGACTGTTGGGTTCATAACTGGCAGAAAGATAGATTTCCTGAATTTTACCTCATAAGGTAAAGATGAGTCAGTGACTCCACAAAAGGCTTTGATCTGAAGCACAGGATGGAATCGAGAAGCAAACAGGAAGAAAAGCTTTGAGAAGAAGCTTTCATGAGAGATAGATGGAAGTAGGACAATGAACTGACCATATGACCAATCACAAGAAGCTGGGGACAGAAGATGTAGAAAACTTCCAGATGAGACAACTGACTTTTTAGTTGCTTTTCCTCAAACTTTGCTGTTTGGAAGAAAGACATTACTTTACTGAAGAGCTAGAGAAAGACTGGATAGCAACTAGAAGATCATTGACTGAGAGCTGAATTTTGGTGCTCTGTGAAAAGCTACTGAGGCTATTGCTCTCTAGCGCCATCTAGAACTGAGAAAGAAGAATCCTCTCAGGGATGCCTGTGTTGCCCTTTATTATCTGGTTTGAGAAATAGAGGGAGAGTTGCATCACCTTTATGTCCCCCTGAAACCTATGTTTTCTTATGAGAAGGGATTGAAATTGATTGGACAAATATTCCCTGCACTTTCAAAATCTGAGGAGTTTAGCTGTGCTACAGCTTAATGGAATTTCTTGTCACTGAAAGAGTGTAACACTTTTTCTCAGAACCCTCTTAAAGACAGCTGTGAACAAAAAGAACTTCACACTGCTCCATTGGATCCAGAGCAAGAAAGAAGCAGCTTTACCATTAAGTACTAGAAGGGAATGTGCTAGTAGAAAACTACCTTCATGTGGTGCTGATAGTTCCTGAAGGGGCCAAGGAATAATGGCCTACTAGTGTTTAGAGTTGTGATTTGTTCTGAGGGAAAAGGATTTCCCTACTCATCTGCCTCCCTCCTAGGTTTCTTTAAGTGCATGTGTGGTTTCTTCCATGGACCCAGTCTGACCCAGGTTTATAGATACAGAGTTATAATTATTTTTGCTTTTCCTGATTTGGTCTTCTGATGAGTAAATATTGAGCTTGTAAGTAAATGTTTAATATTTAAGAGAATCATGGTGATTAATTTTTGGTGAGTGGAAAGGACCTTATTGTGGGCTCAGGAGCGACAATTCCACCAGAGTTGCCCCTGGAACCTTGAGACAGTAAAGAGTTGTAACTGCATAATGGTGACCCCACTACAGAAATCCTAAACTTGACAGCATGAATTAGAGTAAACCATCTCATATACCAAAAGCAAAGGTATCATATCATAGCCAAGCTACATTTTTGGGGTCCATCCAGGATACATTCCTCCTGCATTTACTCAATAGAAGACCAGAATAAAAAATCATGATATAATAGCACAAGCCTCTTCTCACAGCAAAGCACAGCTCCCAGCAAAACAGAAACAAACCCTATCTTTTTCTTCTTCCACTGATCTCATACTATAACTACTTCTCAAAATTTCTCTTCCTGTTCACTTCTTAACTCTATCAAATGCCTCAGATCAGTGCCTTTTGTGAAGTTAACAATTCATCTTTACCTTGTGAGGTAAAACTCGGGAAATCTTTCTTTCTGTTACATATATATCCCAACAATAGCTAGCAAGGACAAACAGATCAAGTGAGGGGTTTTTGTTTTGTTTTTGTTTGGTGTGTGTGTGTGTGTGTTTGGTTTCGGTTTGGTAATTGGTTTGGGTTTTGTTTTTGTCTTTTTGGATGAGAGGAATGTGAGTGAGTCAGCAGGGAAGCAGCCAGTAGACAAGGAAAGATGGAAGATTAGTCAGACAAAGGGGATAGGAAGAGGGGGTAGTCTCCAGGAAAAGATGGGATATAAGAAGATCACATGTTAATGTAGAAAGGTTTGCCTTGGCAGGAAGAGAAACCTCATCATAAGACAAGGATGACAGAGGAGAGTGTGGTAGAGGCATCTGGGTTCTGTGAAAGGAGGAGAAAGGGAGAAGAGAAAAGTTTCCATGGATGGTTTCAATTTTTATCAGTGAAATATAAGGCAAGTTTCTTAACTGAGAGGGTTGGAGAGGAGAGAGCCAGGAGAGGTTTGAGAAGGGACAAAAAGATTTTGAAATGATACTGTGGTAAGAAATAGTAAATTGATTAGGAAGATATAAAAGGATTGCCTTGTAGCAGTGAGGGCCCAGTTTAAATTATATAACATAAATTTCTTGTGAACTTGATCAGTGTAGTTTCATGATTTTCTCTGACTACAAGGAACAGTATCTGAATAGCATTGAAGGTAGCAAATGGTAGGATTAATCCAAGTCTAGAGAAAGATTGGTGATAGTATAAGTAGGCAAGAAACTAGAGAATAGAAGATAGTGCAGAGTTGAACAGGGTCACCAAGAGGTCAAGATGAGAAAGGGAAAAAAGTATAGCCAGTAGAGGGGTGATGGTCTAGGAAAGATTTGAGGGATAGAGGGACTGAAGGTCACAGTGAGGACAAAAACAAACAAAAAAAAAGAGGGTTAAGTGTCATAAAGCACAAGAGAAAATGGAAAGACAAAAGATTGTGACCAAATAAAGGAATTTCAGAGTTTATAAACATAGAAGTAGAACACTTGTGGGTGATGACAAGATCAAACATATCACCATCTGTGTGTCTGTAGCTGAAGTAGGTCATAGAAAATGCATAAATTAAGGAAGTGGGAAGTTAAGGTATAGTCATATATATGCTGAAGTCCTCTGCTTTGAGGGTAGGAGTTGATCTCCCTGTTTCAAGTCTCTCCCCACTCTTATCCATCTTCCCATTCAGCTGGCAAAGTGATCTTAAAGCACAGGTCTCACCACTCCTTCCAACATATTAAAAAAAAACTCCAGTGGTTAATACCTCTAGAAAGAAACATAAAATCCTGTTTGCTTTTCAAAGCTATCTTGCCAGTGCTATATCTATATCTATATCTATATCTGTATACATGTATGTGGATATATGTATATGTGTGTGCATGTATGTATATTTATATGTACTGTGTGTAGATGTAAGTGTGCATATACACATGTGTGTATCTGTGTGTATGTATATATACTTTACTCCTGTCTACATACTGTACAATCCAAAGACACAGATCTCAATGCTATTCCTCACACAAAACACTCCATCCACCAAGCTCATGTATTTTCACTGGATGTCCTCCATGCCATGAATGCTCTTCATTTCTGCCTCCTGGTTTCTCTGTTTTCTTTTAAGTATCAGCTAAAATCTCACTTTATGGAAGAAGCTTTCCCCAGTTCCCCTTAAATTAGAATCTTTCTTTAGACATCACCTCCAATTTCTCTACTACATATCTTGTTTGGACAGGAATGTTCAAAGGTTGTCTCTCCCATTTGATTTTTAGCCGCTTGAAAGCAAAGACTGTTTTCACCTTTTCTTCTATCCCTGGTACTTAGCACAATACTTGGAACATAGTAAGTGCTTAATAAATTTTTGTTTTCTGACTGACTAAGAAAGAATTCATTAGTAACTTTGGAGAGAACAGGTAAGGTAAGTGATGAAGATGAAAGTTAAATTGCAATGTGTTGATGAAGAGCTTTTTCTGGGAGTTTGGCTAAAAGAGGGAGGAGAGATCTAGGATGCTAGCTAGCCTAAGGGGATGGGAAGATCTACTGAAGATTTTGTCTAAGGATGAGGAGACTTGTGCATATTTGAAGGCAGTAGGGAAGGAACCCATAGATAGAGAGATACCAATGCAATCTCCTGGAGGAGGTAGAAGAGAATGAGATCAAGAGGACATGGAGGGAGGTTGGTTTTGGCAAAGACAAGGGCCACCTCATTGTCAGAGACTTGAGAAAAGGAGAAGCAACTGTGGGATAAAGGTTAAGAGGATTTTAAATAAAGAGAAGGGCAGAATAGGCAACTTACATCAAATAGCCTCAGTTTTCTCAATAATGTAAGAGACAAGGTTCTCATCTGAGAAAATGAGGAGGGAAAAGTTATGGGAGACTTTAGAAAAGAAGATAAGGTTTGGAATAGATTCTGGGAAAAACTAAAACCAGGTAGCAATAAAAGAGCTGTCTGGCTGTACCTAGTGAGGAGCCAGCTGAAGTTGGATCACATGAATTATAATCAGTCAGCACAATTGTTCTGTGCCTCCATTTCTGTTCAGGGGTATACGAACAAAAATAGAGGAAGTAGATAAACGAACGGAGTAAGCCAGGGACCAGATTTAGTAACATGTTTGAGAGTTGATGACGATCTGGAGTTGAAATTGGAATAAAGAAAGAAGCAGAGAAGAAGTAACAGCCTGAGAAAGGTTTGAGGGGTGGAATTATTGGGGAGGGGGTCACAATGTGTTCAAGAAAAGGTTTAAGAAAGAAGAAGATATTGATAGTGATGATATTGATGAGATATTGATGATAAGAGATTACTATCAGAAGGAGGAACATTAGAGGGTAGAGTTTTGGTTTGGTTTGGTTTCCTTTCGTTTCTTGGTTTTGGTTGTTTTTTTTAGGAAGTGGAAAGTTTATGGGTAAAGATAGGATCCAAAGTGTAATCATAGCTGTGTGCAGCTGATATGGAATGAAATAATAGTCATGTTATTTAGGAATATTGAAGAATTGAGAAATGAGGAAGTTTGAGGAGGCGTTAATATGGATATTGAATCGCTTCGTGTAAGGTAAGGGCAAGAGATGAGTAGGAAAGGAAGGCAGTGAGCCAGATACTTGAACTCCTTGAGAAAGGAGAGTGAAGAACCACTCTGATATTAAGTGGAAAATTTTAATCCAGTAAATATGAAAAAGGAAAAAAAATATTAGATGGTAGCAATGAGTCTAGAATACACAATTGAAATGTGTATTGGTTGGTTTTATCAAACTGCTCCCCTTTTTTTAATCTCTGTTTTAAAGGTACTTATTGAGTAATGGAGAGAGGAGAGATAATGTTCAGAAATAAAGGTCATGTAACCAAAAAAAAGAATCAATAATTTTTAAAGGATGTTGTCAAATACTTGTATCCATCAATTAATCAAGTATTTATAAATGCCTGTTATGAACAAACTACTGGACATTTTTATGCTAAAAATGTAAAAGAGTGTAAAAATCCCTCTCTAATTAAACTCAATATGTTAATATCTAACTGGAATGCTGTTGAGCTGTGATGTTGAGAGAGATGACCAAGATGTATAAGACAGGTTTATCTGACATTTTGGAGAATTGATGCTAGGGGAAAAAAAAGAGTGGGAATACTAAATAAATTTCCCTAAGATTTCCAGAGTATTTCCTAAAATATGGGATATGATAAATTACCCTAATCACACTGTATAAACAAGACATTCCCACAAGTCTCTCCCACTTATCAGACTAAAAATCACTTCACCTCAGGCCAAAAAATATTCAACATTTAATCTTTACATTTTTATCAGAATTATTCTTTGTTGGTCTGTAAAACATAGAATGTCAGAGGTGGAGGGTTTTTGATAGCCATGAGCAAGTCACTTTATCCCTTGGAGCCTCAGTTCCTTCATCTATAAAAAATAATATTTACAACATCTACCTCCTTCTGTTGTTGTGAGAAAGAAAGAAACTTTGTAAATCTTAAAGTGTCTCAGAAATGTGGGCTACCTTTATTATCATAATCACAGAAAAGCAGAAAAAGAAAGGACCTTTTTTGGTGCTAATGCTTTTATTTCTAGGCTTTCAGTGTTCATACATGCAAAAATTGGTGAAATATAATGTAACTCAATTATTTTAATTCTATAAAATAAAGACACTTTATAAACATTTTGGGACACCTAAAAATAGTATATTTTAGAGACTTGGGAGTAATTTAATTCCATTACTCAGTTTCCCTATAGCTACTATTGTCAGAATATAAGAGTACTAGTGAGTTAGTATTAGATTACATTTGAGTATATGTTAAGGATATTACTCTTCCCTTCTTAAAATAAAACTAAAGCTAACTATACTGATAAGTTCTTGCATGAATGTCTAAGGTCTCATGATATTGATTATACTTTGAAGGGAAAATGTCAGAATGTTGGAGCTGAAAGGGAGTTGTAGTCCAACTCATTTATTTTTCAGATGTGAAAAACTTGGTCCTAGAGGCAGCTAGGTGGCGCAGTGAATAGAGCACCGGCCCTGGACTCCGGAAGCCCTGGGTTCAAATCTGGTCTCAGACACTTAACATTTGCAGCCATGTGACCTTGGGCAAGTCACTTAACACCAATTGCCCCTCCAAAAAAAAAAGAAAAAGAAAAACTTGGTCCTAGAGGGAAAAAGAGACTTTCCAAAGGGTCTACAGAAAGCTAGTAGCAGAGCCTCGTCTGCCTAATTCGGAAGAATCTGTCAAATATGACAACCTACATGGCAAGGACTGTGTCTGTTTAATCCCTGGGTATCACAGTTTATATAGCACCAGGCACAGAAACTTAATGTATTTTTTAAGGACTCTACCAGTGGTAAGGGATATAAAAGAGATATGGGGCTAACCTAGGGAAGAAGCTGAAAATAAGAATTTTCAATAAGGAATTCGAAGGGCAAAGTAGGTATGACCTGGAGGTGGGAGAAGGGGTGGAAGCTGGAAGGTCTAGATGAGCCAGTCCTTAGTTTGAAGAGAGTTGGTAGGAACTTTCACCTACAGATAGGAAGTTCATGAAAAGGTAAGTAGGGAGAGACATAGATTAGAGAAGTCATCAGAAAAGGTCAGTTGGCACTGTGGAGTAGTGTGGCCACCTTGTGGCCAGTGACGCCGACCAATATGGAAAGTCTAGCTGGACTCCAGAATCTTATTGAGAGAAATGTTAGGGAGCCCAGCTCAAAAGGTTTGGAGGGGTTACCCTTGTAAATCATTTACAATGTATTTATAGCACCTTTTTGTATAATCCTGTGACTTTCAATACGTGCTTTCTTCAAGAAGGGAGAAATGAGTTACAAATAATGTGCTGATTTCCCTAGGTTTGATGTGGTCCATTAATTAGTTTGCTAAAAGTCAGCTGACATCAGAGATGAAGGACTTTCTTCTGCCAAACTTAAGCTTAAGAGAGCAAGTCATCAGGACTGAAAACTGAAAAAGATCTCAGAGTACATCCAGTACTACCACTTCATTTTATTAATGGTAAAACTGAGTCCTATAAATGTTAAATGACTTTCCCAAGGTCATACAGGTAGGAAGAAACAGAGCCAGGATTTGAACTTGGGTCATCTTATTCCAGATAAAGCGTGCTTTTCAACAGGACCACAAAATGACAGACTGTAAATGACAGCTAGTTCCATCAACCAAAAGTCAGCTTTTATGTGTGTCCAACTTGAAAAAGCCACACACACCTCAGCCTTTTGACAACAGCTAACCAAGTTTAAATTCCTCCTCTTTTATGAGCACTCTGACTCTAGCAGATGATGACGTCTTTCTCATTCTGAACCAACGCTTTATTGACCCTTCTGCCATTTTGGCAACGAGTTATACCTTTCTCTGCTAATAATGTTCTTTGTTACATAGAGCAAGGGATTTCTTCTGTCTGGGCTTTAGAATCCTCATGTGAAAGCATGTGGCTTTGGACTAGGTAACCTTTGAGAAAGGGTGTGTTAGTTTATGTCTAACAACCAGATCTCCAACAGGGAGAATCAACTTACCCAGAACACACTTTTAAGTTTAATCTGCATTATTAGTGTTTTCTCCATCACTTTCTTAAGTCTAAATCAATAAAACAATAAATCAAAGCATGGTTCATAGCATATGCCTGTTTCTGAAGTATAAGTTCTCAAAATGAAAAGTAAACAATTAGTTATATCGTGAGCCAATCTGAACTGGCTCCATCACACCCCTGTTTCTACGATCTCTTACATCTACAACCTTTTTAATCTTGTGATTTAAGGTTCTTTCTACTCTAATATTTTATGGTTCTGCCATCCTGAGGGTTAGAGTATCATAAATTTGAAGCTGGGAAGACTTTAGAATCCATCTAGTCCAACCCTTTCACTTTATAGAGGAAGGAACTGAGGTACAGAGATGTTGAGAGACTTTCCTAAGGTCACACAGGTGCCATTTTTGTTGTTGTTGACTCATTTCAATCTTGTCCAACTCTTTGTGATCCCATTTGGGGTTTTCTTAGCAAAGATACTGGAGTGGTTTGCCATTTCCTTCTCCAAGAAAAACTGAGGCCAACAGGGTTAAATGACTTGCTTAAGTCACACAGTTAGTAAGTGTCTGAGGTCAGATTTGAACTCATAAGAATTAGTCTTCCTGATTCCAGCTCAATGGTCTCTCCACGGTGCCACCTAGCTTCCCATAGGTACTATATGTCAGAACTGAAATTAGAACCCAAGTCCCTAAATCCAGTTCTCTTTCCACTATACCAGTAGTGGAGACCCTGCGACCTCAAGGCCATCTGTGGTCCTCTAGGTCCTCAAGGGCGGCCCTTTGACTGAATCCAAACTTCACAGAACAAACTCATGTAACCTTCATAGAACAAATCTTCTTAATAAAAGAATGTGTTCTGTGAAGTTTGGATTCAGTCAAAGGGCCACCCTTGAGGACCTAGTGAAAGTCACTAAAGTCACCCTTGTGACCTTGAGGGTCACATGTAGCCTCGAGGTCACAGGTTCTCCACCCCTGCGCTACACCAAGCTGGCCTAGTTTCCAAGATAATGTGATTCTCTCACTAGCATCGTAAAATTTTTATGTGTTTTGTCTCCCCAGTGCTGCCAGAAAAATACTGTCTCTTACAGATCTTTCTTCAGTTTGGATGAAATAAGCAACCACACATTAAATAAGAGGAAGTATGAAATGGAAAATAAAGCAACTAGATTCAAAGTCAGAAGACCTGTGCTTGACTCCTTTTTCTGCTACTTACAAGCTGGACCACATGGAGCAAATCATTTCTTCTTTATAGGCTTCATTTCCTGGTGGAAAAAAGAAGGAAGATAGCCCCTCTCATCTTGAAATTCCTTTTTTGACCTAACTCTTAAGATACTGTGATATTTAGCTGCTGATGGATAAGACCTCAGCTTTCCCACCCATGATCTAAGGAAAGCAATGTACAGGTAAGAGGGCAAGAGACAGAAAATGAGAGACAGGCTCCACATGAATAAATTTGGAAGAAATTCATCCTGGTGGCCAAGGCCCTGCTCTGGAATTGTGTCAAGTTTTCCAAATTCTTAAACTCATGGGATGAAACAGAAGTGCTTTTATTTTCTTTTTCATAAAAAAGGAAATTTGAGGGGGGAAATGGGAAATAAGCAATATTTTTTTTTATTTAAAGACATTGGTTAACTAAAAGAACATAAAAATTTATTCTATATAACTTGATTGGTCATGCTTAGTAAATGAAATTGGAAAATATAGTTTATTCCATAATAATTACAATTTTTCTGTTTGCCTTTAAGCATTTTTAATTTTTTTAAACAAATAAATCATAGAATCTCAAAATTGAAAAAGACTTCTAAGACTATCTAATTCAAACTTACTCCCAAAACAGGAATCTTTTATGAATGTTTGACAAGTGGGAATTCAGGAGTTACTTAGACACTTTCAGTGATGGGCAACTCACTAGTTTACAAGGAAATCCAATAGAAAATAAAGGAGTTGATAAAAAAAAAAGGGAATTTATTTGGGACCTGTTGTCTATACCATATCTGTCTGTTGAAATCTAATCAGTCATTAAAATTCTACCTAAATGTTACTTCTTTCCTGAAGTCATCCCTGATCCTCCCAGAGTATAGTAAACTTTCCTATATCTGAATTTATATCATTTTATTTATATTCCTCCTACATATTTTCACCAGCTGTGCACCTGCCTTATCCTCCCTACTAAGTGTGAGCTTCTTCAGGAGAGAGAACATGTCTCATTCATCTCTGTATCTCCACAGGGCCTGTCATAAATCCTTATATATGGAAAGGACTTAGCAAAAGTGTGTTGAAATATCTCTTAAAGGCTTTCCTCACTTAAGAAAAATGATTCTCTGTCCCCAAATACTCAGTTACTGAAAACAAGTGGCAAACCCCTAGCCAAGTAAGAGAATCTCTTCAAACACTCCTTTATGGTCTGTCACACACTTGGTGAGTTAGAGAATGTCTAACCCCTCCCCCTCCCAAGTACATGAAGGCTTCCCATGGTAGAATGGGCAAATGAGAACAATATGTTCAAACAGCCATGAAAGTGGTTGAGCAGGAACTGTGGGGCACTTAAAGCTCGGTCAGACATTGAAGACGCCAAGGTTGCCCACTGCATCCCAGGCCATCACCAGTCATGCTGACTTTTGTCTTGCCACTAGACTTTTATGACTCTGGGAGAGAGAGCAAGGCTGAGGACTTTGTATAACTCTACCTCACTTAAATCCAATTCACATGCAAGTCAAGACACCATCCTGTGATATCATTGGTCCTCTTTGAAAGCAAAGGACAAACAACAATAACAATAACAATAACTGTCTGGCCCAGCCACGTAGGGATGGCAGACAGCCCAGGTTGTCAGCAATCAGGAAATAAATCTAGCCTGAGAGTCAGGAAACTCAAGGTTACAGTCTGAGTTCTGCAATGAACTTTCTATAAGGAGCAAATCATTCCCCCTCTCTGGGCCTCAGTTGCTTTTACTGTAAAGTATGAGTTTTGCACTAGATGATCGAAGGTAGCTTTAATATTCTGTATCCTGTGATTCTAAGGCTTTTTGAGGGGAGGGGAACTGGAAGAGGGACTTCCCCCATTTTCCCACATGTTTACTGTGGGCCTCCCAGGAGTTCCCCACAGACTCTCAGGAAGGCCTGGCTATCTCTAGCCCTCATTAGTAAGAAAGACCTCTCTGAGAAAGATGCTCTACATTCCAGCTCAATTACTCTAATCCTCTGAGTGCTTCTCCACTTGCCAAAAGGGAATAAAAACTCCAACCAATAACCAGACCCTTTTGACCAGAACTGAACTGACTCATGCCTATGGCTCTCAGGCTGGAGTCTATTCCCTGGCTTCCAGGAAGACTGTGCACTGATCTCTCTGATATCTCCTGACAATCGCATTGCATTCTCTCTCCTCCCCCACATTCACACAACCTCTGGAGCCATAACCCCCTTTCTGAAACAGAACCCCTGCCAGCCTACAGTTAGAAAACTCTTGTTCTCTTAGAGTTCAATTAAATTTGATGCCATTCATTCAACAGTTATTATATACTATACGAGGGTCCTATTCACCACGTTATGGAAACCAAAGTGAAATAATTATTATTAATAATAATCAGCAATTATCCATAATAATTAGAGGCAGTGTGCCAAAGGGACTAAACAGTAGGCCTTGATTGCCTGAAAAATAGGTTCCGAGTCTTACTTTTGCCACATATTGGCTATATGACCCTGGACAAGTCATTTAATATTTCAGTGTTCTAGGCAACTCTAAAACTACCATTTGGAAAAAAGGTATTGACCTGTATTCATATAGGTAGTTCCCTTTATCAATGAACCCAAGAGCCAGTCTCTATCCAGACTCTATAGCAATAGTAACTTCACAATTGTAGAGTACTTATAGTTGTAATTTGTGTAGCAGTTTAAAGTGTTGCAGAATGCCTTTCTTACAACCCCATGATACATTTAGTATTTTTATGCCTCCTTCATTCAAGTCTTCCTTGCTCTTCTCTTTGTAGGATGAAGGTGACCCTCATATCTCCAGGACTGAGCCATAGGGGCAGAAGTTCTGGCAGGTCACACCAAGCTGGAAAGGGTCCCACACTGGGCTACTTATCTACCAAATGAAAAGCAGACTCATTAAGTTCAGAGAGGCTCATCACAAAATGATGGATTTTTTTTGACTACAGAAATTCTCAAGAACCATCGATTAAGTCATAGAGAAATTATGCAGACAATACCATACTGACAAAATCACAGATTCCTGAAGAATGTAATCCTGATCTGCAGGACCCTGGGTCACTTCCAGTGGGTCATGTGGGCTCTGGCTCAGTCCTGAAGGACTTTGCACTTTAAGATGATGAAGTGCATTATTGGCCACTGTGCAAGGAAGAGTCACTTACTTAACATACTTCAAAAGGAGAGACAACTTAGAGTCTCACCCTTTTTATTCCTTTCTACAGAACTTCTTCTGTGTCAGGCATTTCATTTATGGGGGAAGAATAAATAGCTGTTCTATACCTGATCTACATTTCATCTGGGGACATCTAAGACATCAGACAAATCTACAGTGTGACAGTGTAAAGAAACAGACAATTTTTTTTTAAAGCCTGACCCCTCTCTTTAGAAGTTTAAGGTTACAGAATGCAAGCTATAGCAATACAACCAAGAAAAAGAAACAGAGGGAATACTCATAGGCAAAAATCAGAAACAAAATGATCATTTTATTGTAGATAATATGTCTGTGTACTTAGAAAACCTCAGACTGAAATTAATTGAAACAATAACTTCAAAAAGTTTCAGAATATAAAATGCACACAAATCATTGTAATTTCTGTATTTAGTAGCCAAACCCAAAAGAAATTGATAGATAGAGAAATTCCATTCAAGTTAAATATAGAATGTATAAAATACTTGGGCATCTATCCACCAAAATATACACAGGAACTATATTAATACAATTATGAAAATCACTTTATAGAAAAAGATTTATTTAAATAATTTTAGAAGTATCAACTGCTCATGGATAGGTTGAGCCAATATAATAAAAATAATAATGCTACCTAAACTAATTTACTTATTCAATATCATACCAATCCAACTATAATAGAATTACTTTATGGCACTAGAAAAAAAAGTAATTACATTTATCTGGAGGAACAAATAGTTAAGAATATCTAAGGAAATAATGAAAAAAGTGGGAAGAGGGACAGGCTGTACCACATCTCACACTATACTATAAAATAATAACCATCAAAAACAGTTTGATATTGGTTGAGAAATAGGGAGGTTGATCAATCTAATAGATCAAGTGCACAATATATGGAAGTAAATGAACACTGTAGTATAAGTAGTTAATAAATCAAAACCCCCAGCTGTTGGAGTAAGATCTCCCTATTAGACAAAAGCTGCTAAGAAAAATGGAAAGCAGTATAGAAGAAACTAAATATAGACCAACTCATCATATTGCGCACCAATAAAAACTCCAAATGGGAACATGACTTAGACATAAAGGGTAACATCATAAACAAATTAGAGAAGTAAGGTAAAGATTATCTTTACAATCTACAGATAAGGAAAGCATTACTGACCAAACAAAGCATAGAGGGGCGGGCTCACAGAAATAAAATGGAAAATTTTGGTTACATAAAATTTAAAAAGTTTTTTTTTTTCCCAAAACAGTAAAATCCAGCAAAAGTTAGGAAGGAAATAGGTAACTAGAAAAAATCCTGGCAACAAGTTTCTATGATAAGTTATTAGAAGGAACTCAATTTATAAGAAAAGCTATTCTCCAATTCTTAAGTGGTCAAAGGAAATGAATGGGCAGTTTTCAGAGGAAGAAATCAAAGCCACCAATAGATATATGAAAAAGCCCTCACAAATACTAATAATTAGGTAATTGTACACTCAAGCAACTCTGAAGTTCTGGCGCACACCCACCATACTGGCAAAGTATACCAAAAAGAAAAGAAAATGGCAACTGTGGGAGTGACTGCAGGAAAACATGGTGTAATAAGAATGTAAATTTGGAAGATCTTCCCTGCCCCTAGGCTAAAGTGCACCTGGAGCCTGGGGAGGGAGGCTTGTTTTTCAGTAGATACTTTTTGATTGGCCAGTGGGTCCAAAAGGTTGTTACATTCTCTTAGCCAGGAGAAGGCTATATAAGCCCTGATGTGTAGCTTTGTTTTGGGACTCACTTTGAGAAGTAATTGTGATTTGATCTGAATTATGGGAAGCCGTTGTTGAGAGTCCCCCGGCTTTGAAAAACCCAGAATGTGGAAACCCAGATGTTGACTGGGTATGGATGTAATGGTTGGACAGTTTGGAAATCTGTCTACTTGATGTTTCTGTCTTGATAATTATGCCTGTATACTTTGAGGTTCAGGGTGCTGACCTTTTCTCCTGAACAAGGTAAACGATATATGTCTGACTGATTAAAGTAAGCTTTTTAACCCATTTTGAGTTGCTTTCCTTTAACAAAGCAGATCTAAGAACCTGTGTTGGCAAACATCCTGGGGAAGCCGGGGTGCTTGCTGTTACACATGGGTATTAGCATATTCTTGGGAGAGCCATGAATTGGTCCAGATGTTCTGGAAAGCAATTTGGAATTATGCCCCTAACTTCATTAAACTGTACATACACTTTGAACCCTCAGTGCCACTATAAAGCCTATAATCCCCAAAGAATCAAAGAAAGAGGAAAAACATTGATTTACACTTATATTCAAAAACATCTATAAGTAGCATTTTTGTAGTACCAAAGAACTGAAAACTGACAGGGTACCCATAAATTGTACAATGGCTGAATGAAATATGGTATTTTAATGTAAATAGAATACTGTACTATGAGAAATGAAGAAAGAGTTGTGTTCAAATTTTGAACTATGCTATAAAACTATGCATACCTTTTGACCCAGTAATACCACTACTAGGCCTGCATCTCAAAGAGAGCAAAGACAAAGGAAGAGGACCTATCTATACAAAAATATTTATGGTAACTCTTTTTATAGTGGCAAAAAATTCAAAATTAAGGAAATGCCCATTGATTGGGGAATGGCTGAAGAAGTTATGGTATATTTGTGATGGAATATTATTGTGCTATAAGAAATGATGAGAGGGGCAGTTCCAGAAAAACCTGGAAAGACCTATATGAATTGATGCAGGGTGAAGTTAGCAGAAACAGAAGATCATTATACACAGTAACATCAATATTATAATGATGTTCAACTGTGAAAGATTTAACAACTCTGATCAACATGATGTTCCATGACAGTTCCAAAGTATTCATGTTGAAAAATGTCATCTACCACTACAGAGACAAATTATGAATTCTGAGTGCAAATTGGAGTACATATAATTTTTCATTTTATTTTTCTTGTTTTTTTATGACATGGCTAATATGGAAATGTATTTTGCATTATTTCACATGTATAATTGATATCATAATGCTTGCTTTCTCAATGGGTGGGCAAGGGGCCAGAGGAATGGAAAGAATTTAGAACTCAAAAAAAAATTTTAAGAATGTTAAAATGAGTAAATAATATTTTTGAAAGAGTTGAGTTCCAAGAAACTATTCTTTAACTCTCTGTAGTCTGGCTTCTGACCTCATTATCCTACTGAAACATCACTTGTCAAAGTTTTCAGTAATCTTTTAATTGCCAAATGTAATAACCTTTTCTCAGTCTTAGTCCTTGATCTCTCTGCAGGCTGTGACACTGCAGATCATCCTCTGTCCCTTGGTACTCTTCTCTCTAAGTTTGTATGACATTTTATGACATCTATCCAGGTTCTCCTCCTACATCTCTGACTATTCCTCAGTACCCTTTGCTGAATCTCCACCTAGGTGATGCCCACTAAGCATAGGTGCCCCGTAACACTCTATCCTGGGCCATTTTCTTTTCCCCCTCTATACTACTTCACTTACTGATCTCACCAGCTCCCATAGATTCAATTACTATCTCTATACAGATGATTCTTAGATCTATTTTGCCAGTCCTAATCTCTTTCCTGACCTCCAGTCTCACATCTCCAACTACGAACTAGGCATCTCTGATTAGATATCTCCTAAACATCTTAAACTCAAAATGTCAAAAACTGAATTCATGTTCTTCTTCCACCTCCCCCCTCCACCCCTGCCAAATTCTTTCCCTCTTACTAATTTTACACTTATTGTCAAGAGCATTCCATTCTCCCTTTCACAAGGATTACTAGAATATAAGGAGGAGGGGAAGGGGACAAATATCTATTAAATGTGTACTGTGTGCCAGGTTTTGTGCTAAACACTTTTACAAATATTAACTCGTTTCATCCTCACAACAATCCTGGGAGATGGGTGCTATTATTCTGCCCATTTTCCAGTTGAGAAAACTGAAGCAGACAGAGATTACGTGATTTGTCCATAGTTACACAGCTGCTAAATGTCTGAGACCAGATCTGAACTCAGATTTTCTTGACTCTAGACATTGTTCCATCTCCTGCCTCAATATAGGACCTGAACCCAAATCTTCCTGGCTTCAAGAGCGACTGTCTATTCATTGAACTTTCTGGTTTCTCCTCTCCTCAACCCCCACCTTTACCTTCCAACACCACAGGAATATGTTTTATGCCTTCAATGGAATGTAAATTCTTTGATGGAAGGGAGTGTTTCATTTTGATCTCATATTTGTTTCACCAATGCCTGGTATACTGTCTGACATTTAGTAGAATAAAACATGGAATCTGAGCTGAACAAAAAAGACCTTAGAAGTCATCTGGGTCAACTGAGTTATTTTACAGAAGAGGAAACAATCAGAAAGATTAAGTAAAATTGTCCAAGTTCACACAGTTAATGAGCAAGAGACTTAGGATTTGAATCCATGTTCTCTGACTCAAAATTCAATGTTCACGTGGTAGAAATTAAGAAGGAGGGGGAGGAAAAATCCATTGTGATGCCTTCAAGGAGTTCACAACCTAATCTAATCTAACATACAAAAAACCATATATAAGTCAGTCATATACAAGATAAATTGAAAATATATCAGATGGAAGTCCCAAATTTTAAGGAAGACTGGAAAAAAAGCTTCTTGCAAAAGGTGGAATTTTAACTGAGACTTGGAGAAAGCCAGAGAAAACAGGAGGTAAAGATGAAGAGAGTTCAGGCAAAGAGGACAAGTAGCAGATATACAGGGAGTCAGGAGATTGTGTGTCTTCTGGAGTACACTAGCATAGCATTTGTAATTGGGAGGACCTGAGTTCAAATCCTGTCTCTGCCCCTTGGTAGTTCTATGACCAAAGGCAAGTCACTTCTACTGTCTGGGGATCATTTATTCACCTGTAGACAGAGGTGGTTGAACAAAATAACTTTTAAGGTCCCTTCTAGCTCTAAATCCTATGGACTTTTAATCTAACCCCTTCATTTAACATGAACCATCCTCATCTTCCTCATTTATAATCAGGGGGCTAAACTAGATGCTCATTAAATTTCTACCTCTAAATCCTGTGAATCTTATAAGAGCATCTAATCCAACTCTATCATTTTCTAGATGAAGAAACTGAGGACCAGAGAGGTCTCTCTAAGAGAAAGGAACACAGAACAGTTGAATGTTGATGGAGACAAGAAAAGGGGTGGCTAGGTGGTGCAGTGAATAGAGTACCAGCCCTGGAGTCAGGAGGACCTGACTTCAAATTTGGCCTTAGACACTTAACACTTACTAGCAGTGTGACCTTGGGCAAGTCACTTAACCCCAATTGCCCTACCTTCCCCTCTCCAAAAAAAAAGGAAAAAAAGAAAAGGCCCCTGAGTGCCAGCGCCATTATGGACAGATTAGAATCCCAACAGAGAGAAGCCAAGTGTAAAAAGGAGACACTCTGTGTAGCCCACAAAGTCACTTAGGGCTCTACACAATCTGAATGAAGGGACAGCTTCTCATCCTGATTTAGACAGGAAGCAACAACCTATTTCTCATTTTTATTCCCATTGTCAGCAGAACATACAAAAGACTAGACCCAGATGTCCAACTTGCTCTGACTTTGGTTTACTAAGCAACTGCTGGACGAGGCTGCATCACCCCCAACAGACCAAAAAATGCTGTCCTTCTGCCAGCTCCCTTTAGCATCCAAAGGAATTGAAAAATGTGCCTTCCTAAAAACATGAGTTCATTGTTCCTTTGCCTCAGCTCTTTCTACAAGGCTGCTTCATCTTGTGTCTCCAGGCATTTCTCAAGGAGACAGATTCACAGGACCTCAAAAGGCAGAATCACGTGGTCTCACTCTCCAAGTACTTACGCTGGGAGAACAATTGTCAAATCAGGGACACCGATAGAAATGAAAGTCTGAGGCCATCCTGTTGCAGGCTAAAGCTTACCTCATCATGGAATCACAGAATGTCCAAGCCTGAGAATCAGAGCACAGATTGTCCTGGCTCCACTACTTACTTCCTCTCTGTGTATCCTTTGACTTCCTTTTCTAAGCCTCAGTTTCCTTATCTGTAAAAATGAGGCTGAACTCAATGACCTCTAAGATTCCTTCCTGCTATAGATCTTAGAACCTATAAATATCAGAATGAGAAGGGGTCTTAGAATCTTTGAACAAAGAATCTCAGGTCTGGAAGGGACTTTCAAATACAGAGCAGAGAATGTCAATGCTGGGAAGGGCCCTAAGACATAGAACATTGGAGCTGAAAGAGAAATTAGATTTAGAATCAAGGAATACAGAATGTGAAAGCGGAAATGTCTTTATGGAAGTCATGTAATCCAACCCATATCCAAAATCATGAATACTTTCTGCATAATTTCTAATAAGTGGTCATGCTAACCACTATTTGAAAGACCTTTAATAATGGGAATCTCACCTCCTCTAAGGCAACCCATTCATCTATTGGATAGCTAATAGGAAGGCTAACCTCATAATAAAAATTAAAATAATAATAATAATATTTAGCACTTTATTTTATCTTATTTGGACCCAACACCTTTATCCATATAACTACCACCTTATGTAGTTATAGTATCCATGCAACTCCTTTCTGCACTTTTCCAATGATCACCCTTTAAATAGCACACAAAATCACAAAATGTTGAAGTGAGAATGACCTTAGAGATTATCTACCCCAACCTCTTTATTTTAAGTGAGAAAATTGAGGCCCAGAGGGAGAAAATTAATTACCTCAGGTTACACAGCTAGTAAGTGTTAGAGTCAAGACTCAAGTCCAAATTTTCTTTCTATGCCTAAAACCAGGTCTCTTTCTGCAACCCCACAGCAATTCTACCCCCTTCTAATTCTTCTCTTCTCTAAGGTAAATAGTCAATTTCTTCAATTGTTCTGCAAATAATTTCTAGTGCCCTCTAAACCCTGGCCACCTTGCTCTGGAAGCATTCCAGGATGTCAATGTACCTTAAAATGTGTCTTAATACTTTAATACCTTAAAATATACTATTAATGAAGGAAAATGGTTTATTGACATCCTGCTAGGGGGCACAGATTCTTTGCCATCAAATACAGACATAAGTAATGTCCAATAGCAAGCTCCACGTCTTTTGTAATGTGCTTTAAGGCTCACTGCAAAATATTTCTAATATCTTTCTGTTAATAGTGTATTTAAGGGGTCATGTAAGGGTAAGACTGGGAGGATTAAGAGATTTGGTTTCTTCCTGAGGCCTTTGTTGTGAGGAACCAAAGAAGCTATAAAACAAAGATTTATTCAGTTTTAGCCGGACAGCCCAACTGCATAGCACTGCAAGAACCGGGGGAAAGAGAAACATCTGGCCAGAAAGCTCACTTGTTTATGAAAAATAGTAAGAAGGGGAGGAGGGAGAAGAGGCTTCTCCAACCTCAACCTCCCTAAGTTCTCCCTGCCAAAATTAAGCCCAATATTAAAAACAGTGAGAAAGTTTGAAAGCCAGGTGGCCACAAAGGCAAGGAAGAAAAGCTATAATGCAAATAACAACTCAGATTTATATGGTACTTGAAGGTCAACAAACTTACTTTCTTCAATGTCAGATAGATTATGCCCATATTTGTAGTCCCATTTTACAGATGAAACTGAAGCTCAAATTGGCGAATCGACTTATTATTTGAGATTTATGTGTATGGAAGGAACCTTAGAAAGCATCCAGCCCAAAGCCTTCATTTTATAGATGAGTTAATTGAGGCCCAAGTCAGTGCTTTGTTCAGGGCCCACAGGGAGAATGTGGCAGAGAGAATAATCAAATCCATCTCTGACTCCAAGCCCAGGGCTCTTTTCACTCTGCCACCTTTGCCTTCTTACCCAAAATCACCTTGCTAATACCTATGGGAGCCAGAATGTGAGCCCAGATCTCCTGATCCCAAGTCCAGTGTTGTTTCCACTATATCAAGCTGCCTCCAACATCATATCTCTTAGTGATTCCACTTACTTTCTCCCAAAGCACTCTGGGCAAAGAAAGACTAAAGCTAGCAAGTAACTCCCATCAGGAATGTGCAACCGCACCATCTTGGAGAATGGATATCTGGTTCTCCATAATTAAATAGCCTAATTAACTTGGTGATGAGGACATTTTCTAGTGTGGCTGTTAAGGGAAAGGAGTATTTCGGTCTCATGGTTGCAGACTATACGATAAGACTCTTATCCTCTTATATAGAAGACAGAAAGTGTTTAGAACAGAAGAGGAAAGGTGATTTCCACGCCAGCCTACAAGCTAAGGAGTCAGGCAAGGGTAAAACAAGAGAATTATGGAAAGATTCTCCACACTAAACAAACAGTCAGAAAGACTATATGTTTTAAAAGGTCCAGGCAATAATGCTTTCAAAACTAAGGAAGCCTGAACTTGACTACATTATGAGCTCCAGAATCAATGATTCATCTAATCTCTATATTCCCCTGTACCCTACCCCCAAACTAGTAGAGTTCTGTACACGGTGAGCACCTAATAAATATTTGCTGAATGAATTAATGCACACATGTAAAGGAAAGAAAACTGCCTTTGAAAGCAGGAGAAGGCATGGTGGGGTTGTAAGAGTGATAGATTTAGGATTAAAGGACCAGGGTTCAAATCCTGATTTTGACAGCATGTGACCTTGGCCAAGATACTCCTATCTGGCCTCAGTTTTACCTTCTACCCAATAATGGAGTTGCACTAGATAATTTCTAAGACCCCTTCCAATTCTAAAATCCCATGATGTGAATGAATTGGCAGAGAGGGATCTGCCTGGGCTTGATTAGGAAACTCAGTTTCTTTTCCCTGGTCTGCTACTGACTCACCCAGAATGCCTGAGCCAAGTTTTCTGGACTGAAGACTTTCTCCTTAGGCAAAGCCAGGGAAAATAACAGACTTTGGTGCCTTCACCTCTTTTTCCCCTGGATATTAATGAGATTAACCGGTTAAGGTGGGTAAGGTGCTTTGCACTTCTTGGCACAGAATTGTCCTGACCACAAGCATTAATCCACCTGATTGAGAAGGTTGATTAAGGTCAGAAATTCTGTCCTGTGCCTGTGAAATGCATTTGGCCCTGAATAGGGAATGGATTCAATGAGCTAATGGGAAAAGACATAGTCTGCAGTTGCATCTTTAATTCTAAAGTGGGCAGCACAACCATTGTCAAAATAGAATTGTCCTTATACTGTCTTTTCAGGGCCTTGCATATGGAAAACTATAATTTCCACCTGTTTTAGCACCTAACACTCCAAAAAGTTTCAAATGTTTTGAAAACTAAAATCTACTCATATTGCCCTTGAAAAAAATTAACAAGTAGAAGGAAAGCACACAAAATAGCCTTTACCCATCTCCCCAAAAAGGTGAAATGTCAAAATCCAGCCCACTTTCAAGGTGCGAGTACTTGATAAGGCAACTAGGTGGCAGAGTGGGTAGTCACTTAGTTAACATTTATTAAGCACCTAGTATGTGCCAGATAAGAACAATTTGTTCCAATGGCCATGAAAATGGCTGAAATAGGTGCCCTGGAACACTTAGAGCATGGTCAGACATTGAAGATGCCAAGATCATCCACTGCATCCTGTGCCATTACTAGTTAGTGAAAATGCCCAGAGTTGGGAGATGAAGAGTTTTATGCAAGGAACAATGAGGTTAATGTTGATAGATCACAGAGAACATGGGGAGCAATAAGATATGGTAAGACTGGATGGGTAGGAAAGGCCCAGGTTATAAAGGGCTTTAAAAGCTGAATAGAAGATTTTATATTTGATCTTGTAAGGAATAGGGAACCACTGAAGTTGATTATCTGGGGCAAGGGCAGGAGCAGGACTGGTAAGACCTATACTATGGGAAGATCAATTTGACAGTTAAGAGGAAGATGGTTTGGAACACTAGATTTGGAATCATGAAAACCTGTGTTCAAATCATGTTTCAAATATTTTCTAGATATATTACCCTGATAAGTCACTTAAGCTTGTATTAGATAGATAGACAGACAGACAGATGGACGGACGGACGGACGGACGGATGGATGGATGGATGGATGGATGGATGGATGGATGGATGGATGGATGGATGGATGGCTGGATGGATGATATGACATGGGATGGGATGGGATGGGATGGGATGGGTTCCATCCACATACAGAACAGATATGGTTTTTATAAAACATGGGCACCTAACCATATACACACATACAGATGATCTGTAAAGTCTCTAGTTTGCCATTCTCTTGATCGCCTCTCTCTTCTTAGCATGCTTTCTGTGAATCTGAAGAAGTTCCTTCTCCACTTACACAAGTAGTCTCTTGGCCAAATAGGAATCAAGTCTTCCTCTTGCACCCAATCTTACAAGGCTATCCCTCAGCAAAACTACCCCAAACTTAGGTGAAAATAGTCATATCTGTATGGGAAGAAACATGGTATGATAATAATAATAATAGCTAATATTTATTTAATGCATGCTATGTGCCATGTTTAGCACTTTACAATTATTATCTCATTTGATCTGCATAACTCTTTGGAGGTAGGTGCTATTACTATTCCTATTTTACAGATGAGGAAACAGTCAAACAGTGGTTAAGTGACTGGCCCAGGGTCACACAACTAGTAAATGTCTGAGGCCAGGTTTGAATTCAGGTCTTCCTGACTCCAGGTCCAATATTCTCTCCACTGTACCTTCTACTTTGCCCTCATAGCAGATATATTGACCAGCATGGAGTGAGAAAGACTTGGATTCAAATCATAGATACCAGCTGCATGACTTTGGACAAGTCAGCTAAACTTTCTCAGTCTCAGCTTCCTCATGGGAGCAATATAATTAATAAGACTTACCTCACAGGGCAGTTCTGAGGATCAGTGAAATAATTCAAGTAAAATGCTTTGCAAACCTTATGGGTTAGTTATTGTTCCTATAATATACATCCAAAATTTTGTAGCACTTTGTTACCCCCTCTCTAGTGATCCTACATCTGCTTTGTTTTTAATACTTTGATGAGTCTATGTGATCTATATGATCGACATCTCCAGCAGGGTGATAATATCCTGTGTGATTCTTATGCATGTCCATAAACTCTCCAGAGGGTATCTACCTAACCCATGGGAGACCTTCTTCTTATTCTTTTCATAATTCATGGATGGAAGTGCAGCACTCAGGTTGTTCAAACCAGCCTACCTCTCCTCCTGGACATATATGTGCCTACATTAGAGTTGGTGTCTATAGAAGGGAAACAGCTATTCGGAGAAGGCAACAAGACCAGGGGAGTGGCCCTAACTTGCCAATTATATTCCCCAGCTGTCTTTAAGGAGCCTTAAGATCTTCTCTTGACCCTACTGACTGAACAGGAGAATTGAACAGGCATGGTCCAGAGAAACTAGCCATGGGTGTAGGGAAGTAAAGAGTTTAGACAGAGAGTTGGCCTCTGGGTCAGAGAGATTGAACAGGAGGCTGATGAGAATGAGAGAGAACAGGGTGTGACTGTGAGTCAGTACACGTGGTTTTGTGTGGGAGGCCAAGAATGGGAGTCCTGGCGGCTTTGAGAGAGTGGGTGCTATGGCGAGATGGAAGCATGCACATTTCAGCTGGGCCTCTAGCCCATCCTGTGACTATGCACAGATTCTGAATCCTTTTGCAATCAAATGCACTATTGGCAGTAGGAAAGGGTAGTGGTAAAAGGTCACAGGGTCTTGGATTCAGATATGGAAGACACTGTGATGTTCAACAATTTTTACCTCCTCATTTTGCAGTTGAAGAAACTGAGGTTCAAAGAGATGAAGCAATTTGCCGAAGGTCACAGAAATGGCAGAGACAGGATTTGAACCCAAGTCATCCAATTTCAAAGCCAGCATTCACTCTGCTAAATACTGTTGCTTCACACAGAATGCGAGACAAATTAGAGTCTGAATATCTTAGTGACAAATTACTGAGCTCCCTGTAGTCACTGAACAGAAAAAGAGACAGGATACCCCTTCTAATTTATGAGCTTTCACCTTATCTTGATGAAGACAAGGTCTCTACACTACTTTGAGCCACTGTGTGACCCCTTCTGCCAACTCCCTTTGATATATTATCTTCCCCCCATGTTTCTCTCCATCCATCAGTCATTTTGTCTGTCTATGAACTCCCTTTTATCTCTGCACAATAAGAGTGCCCAAAGTAAGATATGATTGAAATGAGTGGCAATGACTATATATGTAAGCCTTTGATTATGTAGTTTACACAACAGGCATGAAGGCATGAAGTTTCTCAGCCTTTTAGTCTAGTAAAGTATTGGAAGGGGCTCAGGCATGCCATGAAATGCATATGACATTCAAGAGTCCAGAATTCTGGAATTCTGTCCTTACGTCTGGTTGCTGTTGTTAGATTCACAAGGACCAGATAAGAAGGTCACTCAATTAGTGAGCAGCTGGACTGTGATGCTACATACACACACACACACACACACACACACTTATCAACCACAATGGTATTGATATTAGGAAAGTTAAATAGATTCTGATCAGGAGAGCCTTGTATACTTTGAATAGTTAACTTAGACAAAATTGACTAAACCAGTTATTAGGCACATAGGAACCAGTAGAGAGTATCTCAATCAGTTGTTGTGTTTTGTCCTTCTTTCTCAAAGAGTACTATGACATCAAGGGGATGATGACATGACATGTAGTTAACTTTGATTTAAGTGAGAGAGGGCAAGGTCACCAGTCTCACTTTCTCTTTCAGAGCCATCTGGGTTCAGTGCTCAGATGCTCATAAGGATGAATGGAGATGACCCAGGATGCAATGAGAGACCCTAGATCTTTTAGGCTAAGGTCTTTTCAGGTTCTCATTTTAAATGAGGTAATACCCATTCAGTGAATAGGCCTCTTTTTAAGAGGTAAGTGAAGGGATGTCCCCTTTAATTAAAAAAATGTATATCAAGCTGAGTGAGAGGGGAAGACCCTCTAGGTTGCTGGACAAAAGAGAAACAGTTAGTATTTATATTCCCTCTGAGTTAGGAGGGCTGGGACCTATTGTCCGATCTATGAGCTCTAGAGTGAATTGGGTTTAAGGCTTCTTTGAGAAAGAAATATAGCCAGTAAACTCCAAGTTAATAAGACAGCTTTCAGATTGGATTGGAAAGGAAAGGAGAGGAGGAGAAGGGAGAAAAAGAGAGGGGAGGGAAAGAGTTAGCCAACTTGGCAGCTCAGACTACCCACAGGTTGTATTTTGGTTAGTTGGGGCCTAGTGATAGGCTAATCCTCACAAAAACCTCACCAAGTATAAAACAGGCACCTCTATGATTTCCAAAAGAAACAGGAAATTATTTGAAATATTATCAAATATTGATAGACCTAAGAAATTAGGGTTCAAGTTTCATCTCATCTTCTCTGAAAGGTTCCATTGTCCTTGAAATTTTCCATATTTGTTGATGGCACTACCATCCTACCAAACAACCCATTCTCAAAAACTCAGGACCATCTTCGACTAATATCTCTCACATTCCTTTCCTCCTCTCAACTCACACTGCCAAACATCTAAGTTAAGGCTTTCATAACCTTAATAACCTAGTTTATTTCAATGACTTGCTAGCTAGTTTCCCTACCTCCAGTATTCTCTACTCTCCTTCATCCTATAATCCATTACTCAACAAGCATTTATTGTTTATTATTTATTAGGCTCCTACTTTGTGACAGGAATGGTGCTATGGAGTGGGGATACAAAGAAAAAAAATGGAATAGGTCTTGCCCTCAAGTGGCTTTATATTCTATCAGGAGAAGTAGCATGTACTTATACAAGCATATAGAGCACCTAAATGTCAAGGTGGATAGAGTGCTTGACCTGGAATCAAGAAGACTCATCTTCCTGAGTTCAAATCTGGTTTCAGATACTTACTAGCTGTGTGACCCTGGGCAAGTCACTTCACCTTGTTTGCCTCAGTTCCCTCATCTATAAAATGAACTATAGAAGGAAATGGAAAACCACTCTAGTATCTTTACCAAGAAAACCATAAATGGAGTCACAAAGAGTCAGATATGACTGAAAAATGCCTGAAAAAATGAAATACATTTTGTATACAAAATACATACAATGTAGTTTTGAAAGGAAAGACACAAGACAGCTGGGCAGATCAGGGAAGGCTTCAAGTAGAAGGGGAATCTTGAATTGAATCTTTAAGAAGTAATATAGTCTACAAAGTAGAATAGAAGAGGGAGTACATTCCATGAACTGGGAACAACTAGTACAGATGCAGGGAGCTGGGAAATGGAATAGCAAGAAGGCCAGGTTGGCCAAAGTGTAGGAATGCAGGAAGGGGAGTAATGTAGGATGAAGTTTTGTGGGCAAGTAGGGGTCAAGTTGTAAAACGCTTCAAAAACCAAAAAGAAGAGTTGTTATTATTACTATTATTATTATTTCACTCTAGAGATAATAAAAAATATCTTCATTTTATTGAGCATGGGATAGGGGAGTGGCATGGTCAGACTTGTGCTTCATAGGAATATGCTAGTAATTTCCTAATGTATTTCTCTAACTATGTCAGTCCTCTGCTCATAAACCTTCAATGGCTTCCTATTGCCTAAATGATAAGATAAATTTCTTAGCTCAGAGGTGCACAAGTTCTAGCAAATTCTATCAGGTTGAAAAAGTTTTGAGCACAGAGGTGAAAATGAACCACAATCCTGAAGTAGGCTTTTGCAGTGTTGGAGTGACACTGAAGAGGGTAGTGGATAGTAAAGGTCACACAGCTTTCCAATGCTCTATGTGTATTAACATAAATGTTTGTGTTTCTAAATTTAAACTCTTTGCCTGATATACTGACCCCCAAATTGACATATTACTGGAAGAACTGAGCCACATCAACATTAGATCCAGAAGGAGAGAAGTGTTCTGGAGGAGGGTATTGAGTGAGTGGAAGTGAGGAGTCTAGACATTGCTGGGTCACTAGCAAGTTTTCATTTCCATCGAATCGTCACCTTTTGCTGTAGGCTGCTGTGTTAAATTTATGGGGATTGGCCTCAATAATGAATAAAGTAACAGATGTTGCTCAAACTTTAATTAATACATTTACTTACTGAAATTTATTTTGGTAGAAAAAAGGGGCCAAAGCACAGTTTTATGATGCCAAAATACTGTCTACAATTGGTTTCATATTTTAATACCACATTCCTTTGAAGCTGGATAAAGAAAAAAATGATGTTCAGTTCCTTTGGTGTGCTGCACTAAGCTCATCATATTTACCTTAATTATAAAAAGCTAGAGTGTTTCTATAAAAGTATTTTGTTGCCATTTCATTCAATAATTACTGAGTCTACTATATACACAATACTGTGCTAGGTGCTGAAGGACTTACAAAAGAAATACATATATTGCATGTATTTGTGTGTGCGTGTGTATATAGATATGTGTGTATATATATTTCATATGTGTGTATGTATATATATATATATATATATATCATAATTAGGGCTCTGTAGGAGCTCTTTGAGTGGAAGCATGGCATAGGAGATAGATCATGTTGCTCGGTCCTCTCTGACTCTTCATGGCTCTGTGAACCATACTGTCTATAGGGTTTTGCTTTTTTGTTTGTTTGGGGTTTTGGGCAGAAATATTAGAGTGGTTTATCCCTTTCCTTCTCCAGTGGGTTAAGATAAATAGAGATTAAATGATTTACCCATGGTCACACAGCTAGGAAGTGTCTGAGGCCAGATGTGAACTCAGGTCCTTCTGACTCCAGGCCTGATCCCTCTATCTGCCTCAGTAGATGGAGCATTAGACTTCAAATACAGAAAACATGGAATTCAAGTCCCACCTTGGACTATAAGTATGTATGGAGTGTGACGCAGGTGTGCCAACATGCCCTACTCATGCTCATTAAACTCTCTCAGCCTCAGTTTCCTCATTTGTAATGCAGATAATAACTGTAAGATTTACCTCCCAGAATTAAGAGGATCAAATGAGATAACTTATATAAAATTCTTTGCAATTTTAAAGTACCAAAGAAACTCTGGTTACGATTACTATAGCACAATACTAAGTTAAATAAATTTAACAATGATTAATTTTTCATTCAAGAGGCAATATAGTGTAGTGGCTTAAAAGCCAGCCATGAAACCAAGCAAACCAAGTAACATCCTTCTTCTAGCACATACTAGCTATGTGATCCCGGACAGGCCTCTAGGCAACTCTCTGAAACCATAAGTTGCACAGAAGATACTGACCTGTGTCAGTGGAGGCAGTTTGCTAACCTGGGAGCTCCCTGAACCAATGACATACAGATCCAGGCTCTAGTTTAGCTTATGGCTTCTGTGCTACTCAGGTAAAAAGTGGGTAAAACAAACGTTAATGAAATATACCATGTTTCCCTGATAATAAGACCTATCCCGAAAATAAGCCCTCCCTTTACTGTGTAAGATTCCTCTAAAATAAGCCCTCCCTCGAAAATAAGCCCTATTGAGATTGCTACTGTAGTGAAGGTGATCCCCTGCGCTACACGCTACATTACGGTACCCTCTGTATGCACCGTCCCCCCCCGCCCCCCGTGAAATGCACGCCGCGCTCCGAGCTGCATCCAATCAGAGCTGCAGCAGTGAGCGCGTCATCCTGTTCTTCCCCAGTGATTTGCTTATTGAATAAAGGTACATTTTTTTGTTCACATTTACCTGTTTATTAAAATTGCTGTCAATGTTCATTAAAATAAGCCCTCCCCTGAAAATAAGCCCTCTGGTGTTTTTCTGTCCAAAAAAATTAATAAGACAGTGTCTTATTATCGGGGAAACATGGTAGTTCTTGTTCTCAAATACTGACAATTGCCCCTTTCTTCATATCCCTGGCACTTAGCATGGTGCCTGGGACATAGTAAAAACTTAATAAATGTTGGTAGACCAACTTAGCAACTGACTAGCCAAATAACTACAGTACAAAATAATACATAACCAATAATTAAGAGATGTGCAGACAAGATGCTATGTGAAGGCCAAGGGAGAAAATGTCATGACTGACTCAGGGAGTCTGGAAAGGATTTTCCAAGGAGACATTGAAGCTTAGTTTTGAAGGATGAGTAGGAGCTCGGTGCCAGAGAAGGCATTCTAGGTCTAAGGAGCACCCATTCAGACGCACTGAGGTGAACACACAGAACAGCAGTCAGGTAGCTTGGCTCGGGCCAAGTTTAGGGTGCGATGGTCAGTTTTCTGTGCTACATTTTAGTATAGAGAAGATGGAACTCATCCAGGACAGGATAGCTAGGATGGTGAGAGGACTGAAGATCATGCCATGGGAGGATCAGATGAAGGAAATGGAAATGTTTAACCTGGAGATTAGAAAGCTAGTGTGCGTGGGGAGGCAGGGAGGAGAGCATCATAGCTTTTCTAAAATGTTTAAAGGGCTATCATATGGTAGAAGGTATAGAACAGCAGTGGGGAACCTGCAGCTGCAAGGCCACATTTGGCCCTCTAGGTCCTCAAGTGTGTCTCTTTGACTGAATACAAACTTCACAGAACAAATCCCCTTAATAAAAGGATTTGTTCTATAAAGCTTCGATAGTCAAAAAGCCGCATCCAAAGAATCTAGAAGGTCAGATGGGGTCTCAAGACAGGATGTTCCCCAGCCCTGGTTTAGAACCAGCCAGTTTGCACCTGGCTGAAAAAAGAGAACAGAATTAGGAAAAATGGATAGAAGCTGAAAGATGCTAATTTGATTTTTACAACAATCCTGGTAGGTGCTATTGTTATTATTCCCATTTTACAGATAAGGAAACAGGCAAAGAGAGGCTAAGTGACACTCCCTCAGGAGTCATAGCTAGTACATACATATTTACATAGCTAGTAAATGTTTAAGACTGGATTTGAACTCAGGTATTCCTGACTCCAGGCTTTGCTTCAAAATCTCCAGGGAGGGTAAAGCCCTCCCCAGGCAGACTGTTCCACTTTAGTATTGCTCTAATTATTTAAAAAAATTTCCCCTTTACATTGAACTTTAACATTTTTTAAGTGAAATTCATCAGCCGAACTTAGAAGAAATGATTGGCTATTGATGTGAGTCATATCTTGACCAGTTAGGTACAATAAGGCCACAGACTAGTTAAAGCAAAGATCAAAAATCAAAATCAAATTAGAACAGGCAAAAATAAGACAAGAATGCACATAATAGCACCAAGTTCTATTTGACTTATTCAAACAAGCCACTGATAGCAAGCAGTGGAAAATGGAAAAAAGGCTGAGATATTGATTTTGACTGTTCCCAGGTTTTTTACAATTATAGAGCAGTTGCTGTAAGAAGAAGAGCAAAAGAAGTCATTAACTATTTTAACGAGCAAACATTTGATCCCCCTGTCAAGTAAAGAGTCCTTGTATCCAAGGGAAACCAAACTAGAAGGCAAACTCACTTGTAAAGCATGCAGGAAGATGGCAGATCAGCAGTGTTTCTTCATTACACACTGAAGAGCTCGGGAGGCTTAGACAATTTCCAGAAAGTTTGATGTGGGACTCCAGTGAGCGCTATCACCCCCGAGAGCATTCAAAGATGAAATAGGCCTGAGGATAACAAGTAGAAGAAAAGAGAACAGATGAGTTAGTGGCTTGTATAACAATTTATTTTCATCATCATCATTATTATACTCTCAAAATTATATTCCAGGAAATCACCTTATTTGAACTCTAGCCCCTCAGTAAGCAAATGAGAAAATAAAGAAGATGAAGTAGAAAATATTATAATAGAGGTAATATATTCTCAAAAGCATTCAGGTTATATTACAAAATTATTGGGAGGAAGAATATACAAAAATATTGGATGTCAAAAATAATAATACTATCCACAAAAAGGTAAGCAAGAAAACCTCAATAACTACGAATCTAGGTATTTTTAAATCTTTTTAACAAAATTGATAGTCTAGCATTTATATAATGATTTTAAAAAAGCATAAATAAAAAGCAGAACATGCCTTTCCAAATATCTCATTTGATCTTACAACTCTGGGACATAGGTGCTCTTTTTATCCCCATTTTATGGATGTGGAATCTGAAACAGAGGTCAAGTGACTTGCCCAGGGTCACAGAGATAAGAACTTAGATTTTCCTGGTTCTCAGTCCAATGCTCTTTCCACTTTAGCACCTAGTTGTCTCATAATATTTCTAAGAATGAACAATACCTCTATGAAGTGTATCCCTAATGAAAATACAGTAAGGAAATAAAGAAGTTTTAGCGAATGATCTTCTCTAGCACATCAGTCTTGTTATCATGTAATATATTACAAACTAAAAATAATATAAATCCTACTGTGACTGCTGATTATCAAAGAGGAAAACTGACTTACTACAACAAAATAAAGCATTAAAGGTTCTGTTCCAATAAGAAATGTCACATGCGTATATTGCAGTCATTCAGTGGTGTCGAACTCTTTGTGACCCCATCTGGGGTTTTCTTGGCAAAGATACTGGAGTGCTTTGTCAATTCCTTCTCCAGCTCATTTTATAGATGGAGAAACTGAGGCAAACAGTGTAAAGTGATTTCTCTGGGATCACACGACTAGTAAGTGTCTGTGGCCAAATTTGAACTCATGAAGATGAGTCTTCCTGATTCCCATCCTGAGACTCTATCCACTGTGCCACATAGCTACTCCATTAAAGTCATAACAGAATTACATGATTAAAACAACCACAGAAATAAACTCTGTTTTACCATCTTCTGATTAATAATATTGAGAAAGGTATAAGATCCATGCGGGGTCCAAAAAGAATGTCAATGATAAAGTACTACAGATTCTACCACTTGTGAATTACAGGCTGCTGCCTGCATCAAACTTCAGGGCATTCCATTGCTTCCTGAGTGGTATACATGCTTACTTAAAAGAGATCATCTCAACAATGCATCCAGCAAAAGTCAAATGGATGTGGAATGCCTCTTGTCCAGACTATGACGTGCAGCTGGATGAGCTAAGTATGTCAGTGTATAAATTTTCTCTGTAGTTGCTTTAATCATGTAATTATATGTATATGTGTGTACATATAATGTAATATTATATATGTAAGTAATTATGTGACTGCATGAGTATGTATGCACATGTACGTCTATGTATTGTGTCTGTTATATATGTGTGTATATATGCATATGTTTATGTAAACACGAAGTCTAAGTAATCTTTGCAATTTCTGCCCATTCCTTCTGATTCTGTACCATAGAACCAAGTGGGACAAGGACCCTCCTCCATGTGGCAAGTAGAAGCTCAACTCATTATACATCTTCAGTATTTGTCCCAGATATAAATATATAGCATACAGTACACATATGTGTGCATAAATATGTATATGCTGATGTAGTATATATGCAATATATTTTATATAAACCATATATACTATATAGATCTATCTGTATATATGATCTACATTATACCTATATACTATATAAATCTATATTATGTGACCTATACTATATATATTATATAGATTTACCTATTTAAATATATGATGTGCACTAGGTCCATATGCTAGATAGAGCTAGCTGTATATACATGATATATACTATATCTACGTACTATATAGATCAATTTGTCTGTATATGATATATACAATAACTATGTAGTATATGGATCCATCATATATATACACCAGGGGTGGGGAACTTGCAGGTTTGAGTCCATGGCCTCAAGGTCACAGGTTTCCCACCTCTGAATTACATTATATCTCTATAGTATGTAAATCTGTCTGTATAGATAGAGATATGGATATGATATACACTATATCTACATACAATGTTGTCTGTCTTTCATTTTTTCTTTTTTTATTTTCTTTTTAAATTTTTTTGAATGGGTGAAGGCAAGACAATTGGGGTTACCCAAGGTCACACAGCTAGTAAGTGTTAAGTGTCTGAGGCTGGATTTGAACTCATGTCCTCCTGACTACAGGGCCAGTGCTCTATTCACTATACCACTTAGCTACCCCTGTCCTTCATTTTCTTTTTTCTTTTTTTTTTTGGAGGGGGGAAGGTAGGACAATTGGGATTGTGACATTCTCAAGGTCACACTGCTAGTTGTGTGTGTGTGTGTTAAGTGTCTGAGGCTGGATTTGAACTCAGGTCCTCCTGACTCCAGGGCTGGTGTTCTATTCACTGTGCCACCTAGCCACTCCCCTTTCCTTCATTTTCAAAGAGGACCAATGACATCACAGGGGGTATGTCTTGCCTTGGTCATGAATTGAATTTAACTGAGGAAGAGTTGCACAAAGTTGTCAGTCTCACTCTCTCTTCCTGAGTCAGCAAAGTCTAATGGCAGGACAAAAGTCAAGATGACTGGCGATGGCCTAGGATGCAGTAGATGACCTTAGCACCTTCGCTGTCTGACCAAGCTCTCAAAAGTATCTGCTTCAGCTGCCTTCATGGCCATTGGAACAAATTGTTCTCATCCGCCCATTTTACCAAGAACATGCTTGGGGTAGACATCCCCTTACCTCACTGATGGTCTGCTGACAGTTTTACCAGGGTATGGTCACTGCTCATGCTACAGCTTCTTGGAGCCACAGGAGAGTGATGGATGACCAGTTGGACACCAAAGATAGATAAGTAGCCCTTAAAGGATTAAACAAGCCCTCACACCAAAGGTGCTAGTCCTCCCTTAACACCCATACACCATATCCATATCTATATTTATATAGAGATGATATACACTATATCTATATACGATATAGATCTATCTATATACGATATAGATCTATCTATATATTTCCCAAATCCCTTCCCTCCTTCCCTACTGCAAATGCCTCCAAAAAAATTATATTGGCTTTATTTTTATTTTTAATTTATGAAATAACACAAACATTTCCATGACATAGTAAAAATTTTTAAAAGATGATCATACATGAAACTGCACATCTATTGTGTAGAACTTGCAATTCCTTTGAAATGCATAATAAAGTTGTCATATAATTTTCTTTTTTTCTCTTCCTCCTCCCTCATACTGTACAGACAGCTACCTTTAGAGCCAAATATATGTGTGTATACATAGACACATACTGACATGTAGATAAAAATATATACATATACACACACATATATAAAATCATCCTATACATTCTTCTATTTATCAGTTCTTTCTCTGGATGCAAATAGTGTCTTACTTCCTATGTCCTTTGTAGTTAATTTGGGTATTTATAATAGCCAAAATAACTTGGTTGCTCAAAGTTGTTTTTAAAACAATATTGTTGTTACTGTATACAATGTTCTCTTGGTTCTGTTCATTTTGCTCTTTGTTATTTCATGTAAATCTTTTTGGAGTTTTTTAAATTTTTTTTAATTTTATGTTTATTTTGAGTTTACAACATTCATTTCCACAAGATTTTGAGTTACAAATTTTCTCCCCGTCTTTCCCCTACCCACCACCTCAGAACAGCAATTCCACTGAATACCCCCTCCCCCAATCTGTCTTTCCTACATCCTCCTCTGTTTCCCCTCCAACTTTCCAGGAGGGCAAGATGGATCTCCATATCCCAGTGGCTGTATATCTTATTTCCTAGTGCATGTAAAAAATAATAATAATAACTTTTTTAACATTTGATTTTATAACTTTGAATTCTAGATTCTTTCCCTTCTTCCCTCATCACCCACCCTTACTGGGAAGGTAAGCAATTCAGTATAGGTTGTACATGTGTAGTTACACCAAACATTTCCATAGTGGATATATTGTGAAAGACTGACTATATTTCCCTCCATCCTATCCCACCCCCGACTTGTTCTATTTTCTACTTTGACCCTGTCCCTTTCCAAAAGTGTGTGCTTCTAACTACCCTCTCCCCCAATCTGCCCTCCCTTCAATCATCCCCCCTCTTACTCCCTTCTCCTCTACTTGCCTGTAGGGTAAGATACCCAGTTTAGTGTGCATGTTATTCCCTCCTTAAGCCAAATTCAATGAGAGTAAGGTTGACCCATTCGTTTTTGCCTTCCTGTTCTTCCCCTCCATTGTAACAGTTTTCCCTTGTCTCTTCTATATGAGATAATTTACCCTATTCTGTCTCTCTCTATCTCCTCTCATTATATTCCTCTCTCACCTCTTAATTTTATTTTTTTAAATATCATTTCCTCTTATTCAATTGATCCTGTGCCCTCTGTCTATGTATACCTGTACACATATATACGCATACTCACATATGTATTCATATGCATCTATAGTCTCCTAAATAGACATACATATGTATTTATACATATATACATTTATATTCCCTTAAACTATCCTCATATTGAGAAAATTTTCGTAAGTTTCAATTATCATTTTTCCATGTAGGCATGTGAGTAGTTCAACTTTTATAAGTTTCTTAGGATTTCTTTTCCCTTCTCATGCTTCTCTTGCTTCATGTATTTGAATGTCAAATTTTCTATTCAACTCTGTTTTTTTTCATCAAGAATGCTTGAACATCCTCTATTTCATTGAATGACCATATTTTCCCCTGAAATGTTATACTCAGTTTTGCTGGGTAGGTGACTCTTGGTTTTAATCTTAGCTCCTTTGACCTCTAGAATATCATATTCTAAGCCCTTCGATCCTTTATTGTAGAAGCTCCTAGAACTTGTGTTATCCTGATTGTGTTTCCACAATGCTCAAATTATTTCTTCTTGGCTGCTTGTAATATTTTCTCTTTGATCTGGGAACTCTGGAACCTGGCTATAATATTTCTAGGAGTTTTCTTTTTGGGTCTTTTTCAAGAGGTGGTCAGTGGATTCTTTCAACCTCTATTTTGCCCTCTGGTTCTAAAATATCAGGGCAATTTTCATTGAAAATATCCTTACGGATGATTTCTAGGTTCTTTTTGTGATGATGGCTTTCAGGTAGTCCAATAATTTTTAAATTATCTCTCCTGGATCTATTTTCCAGATCAGTGGTTTTTCCAATGAGATATTTCCCATTGCCTTCTATTTTTTCAATTGTTTGGATCTGTTTAATAGTATCTTGATTTTTCATAAAGTCATTAGCTTCCATTTGCTCCAATCTAATTCCAAAGGAATTATTCTCTTCAGTGAGTTTTTGAAACTCTTTTTCCATATGGCAAATTTGGCTTTTTAAGGCATTCTTCTCCTCATCAGCTTTTTGGGCCTCTTTTGCCATTTGAGTTAATCTATTTTTTAAGGTATTATTTTCTTCAGTCGGGTTGTTGACTCTCATTTCATTATTTTCTTGCATCATTCTCATTTCTCTTCCCAATTTTCCTCCACTTTTCTTACTTGATTTTCAAATCCTTCTTGAATTCCTGGTTACAAGCTTGGGCCTGTGACCAGTTCATATTTTTCTTGGATGCTTTTGGTGCAGGAGTTCTGACTTCGTTGTCTTCCTCTCATTCTCTGCTTTGATCCTTTTTGTCCCAAAAAAAGCAATCAAAAGTTGGATTTCTGTTCTTGCTTTGCTTCCTTTGCTTGCTCATGTTGCCACTCAATTACTTGACTTTTGAGGTTTTTTGCCACAGTAGGTCTCTGCTTCCAGAGAGGAGAGCTTTGTCCCAAATTACTAGGGTTTTCACAGCTGCTGAAGCTATTAGTTGGGTGCCCTCTATGAAGCCTCCACCAGCTCTGGCACCTGGTCACAAACCCTAGGACCTCTATCCTAGACAGTGATCCAGATCCAAGCAGGTGAAAGCAAGACCAATTACCCCTCTAAATGGTTGCTTTCCCCCCTTAAATCTGCAGGCCAGGACCTCTGAAGCAGCCACATGGTGGCAACTGCACAGTCTCAGCACCTCCAGTGCTTCTCACATTCTCACCCCGGGGACAGAGGCTGGACCATACTCTTGGTTCCCCTGTTCCCCTGCGTACAAAGTCCACACTGACCTTTTACTTTGTCTTTGGCATTTATGGGTTGATAATTCTGGAAACTGCCACAGCTGCTGGTGATCCACTCTAGGTCCACTCCAGTTATGCCTGGTCAGGACCACCCTGAGGTTAAAACCGTGGGCTCACACGGGGCTGGGTGCTGTTCCCAGCAAGCTAGGATGGACCCTTTCTGCCAGCCTGCCGGGCTGCCTTCAATGGGAGATTTGTTTCTCTCTGTCACTTTGTGGGTTCTGTAGCTCTAAAGTTTGTTAGAGTCATATTTTATAGGTATTTGAGGTAGTTATGGGGGTAGCCCATGTAGTTTTCCTGCTTCTATGCTGCCATCTTCACTCCACCCCCTATTTGTGTTTTTCTAAGATCATCAAGTTCCTCATTTCTTATAGCCTAGTAGTATCCCATCACACTCATATACCACAACTTGTTCAGCCATTCCCCAATTGATGGGCATCTCTGCAATTTCCACTTCTTTGCCACCACAAAGAGAACAGCTATAAATATTTTAGAACACATAGGTTCTTTTCCTTTCTCCCTGATCACCTCTCCCTAATCGACCTAGTAGTGCTATTGCTGGTTCAAAGGGTATAGGCAGTTTCCAGAATTATATTGTATATATTTTATATGCCTTTATATCTGTTGCTTCCCCCAAGGAAACAGAAATCCTCTGAGGATAGAAACAATTGAATTTTTCTGTCTTAAATCCTTAGCACCTAGTATGTGCTGTTCACATGCATAATAAATGCTTATTCATTGATTGATTAAATTTGGTTAAGTTGCTTCAACTATTCTGCTCTCAGTTTCCTTATCTGTAAAATGAGGAAGTTGGACTCAGTGGCCTCCAAGGTCCCTTTCATGACTAAATCTATGACTTATGAGCTCATCTATCCTCACAACAACCCCCTGAAGGAGGGGGAAGGGTCCAGGATCTGCTAAGCTCCTCCTCTGTGGCAGGGACATTTACAAAGTTTATTTCTTTTGATAATTATTATTCCTATTGTACAAATGAGGACACTAAGGCTGAGAAAGATGAATTTAGACCTTTGTGGCTTCCTCAGGTTTAAACAGCTAATGAATGAAGGAGGCAGAACTCAAACTCAGGTAGCTCCAAAATACAAGTCCAACACTCTTTCTACTATACCTTTGCTGGAGATCTTCTCAGGGATTTCATTCTAGAAGGGTCCTAAGAGGTCATTGAGTCCAACTACTGCATTTTACAGATGAGAAAACTCAGGCTCAATTCAATTCATATAAAGTCCTTTCGACTGAAAGCAATTTCTTAAAAAAAGTATTTTTTCTAGATCTCCTTTTGCCTCATCATATCCTGCTTTATATCATATATTTGTGCACATATTATATCCTCTCTATTAGACTGTGCCCTTCACCAGGACAAGTACAGAGTTATTTTTCATCTTTCTATCCTCAGAACTGATCATAGGACGTAACACATAGAAGCCCTTCATAATTTTTGCTGAATCATAATGAATGAATGAATGAGAGAGAAGATATTTTAATTACATCATTGTGTTTCTGCTTTAGATCTCATTTCTTTGGAGAGACTTGGATTAAATGATCTTTAATGTCTTTCTTGTTCTGAAATTCTTCTTGAGTTCAAATCTGACCTCAGAAACTTACTAGATAAGTGACCCTGGCCAAGTCACTCAACCTTGTTTATCTCAGTCTCCTCATACATAAAACAAGCTAGAGAAGGAAATGGCAAACCACTCCAGTATCTCTGCCTAGAAAACCCCAAATGGGGTCATGAAGAGATGATATATACATCTGAAAAACAACTAAGCAACTTTTAATGCAGAATATACCACAATCCAGCTCAAGAGTTACCTTCTGTATGAAACCCTCCATCATCATTCCAACCTCTCCCTATGTCAAACTTCCATATAAAGAATTCAGATCTATACCTTTCATTGGGCCCTTAACATAGATGGCGTTGTGGTGGCAATGTGCTGGTCAATTTTTAATAACTTCTTCCCTTGGGGCGGCTAGGTGGCGCAGTGAATACACTGGCCCTGGAATCAGGAGGACCTGAGTTAAAATCCGGCCTCAGACACTTGACACACTTACTAGCTGTGTGACTTTGGGTAAGTCACTTAACCCCAATTTCCCTCCAAAAAAATAAATTTTTTTTAAAATAACTTCCTCTCTGGGGGAAAAAAAACTATACATGACAGACACACTTTTAAGTTTAAACTTTATTATTAACATTTTCTTCATCATTTTTTTAAGTCTACGAAATTAGTAAAATAATCAACCCGTGTTTGCAGATTTTTGAGGTATCATTTTCAGCTCATACTGAAAATTTAACTGTAGGCTCTCCTAAATCAATTTGAGATATTTTAAGCACAGCCTTGCCTGGTATTCTCAGTACCTCACAGTTCAATAACACTTCAAGATTTACAAAGTACGGCCCATCATCAATCATATGAAATAGTATTTTCATCTCCATTTTACAAATTAAGAAACTAAGATTCAGTGTAGTTAAGTGACTTGCCTGAAGTCACATAGTTAAGCAGTATTTGAGCAAGGATTTGAACCTAGGCTAACTTAATGCAAGATGGATGTCCTTTCCACTATATCATAGTGCCTCTTATGTTAGATTCTGTTGAAATTATAAAGTCACAAAATGTCGGAGTTAGAAGAGGCCTCAGACACAGAACACAGAATGTCAGAACTATACTGGAATTTGAAATGACTCACCTGATTTCCAGATTATGAAACTGAGGCCTAGAGAAGGAATGGGACTTAGCCATAAAGTGAGTTAGTGGTAGGTCCTGGACTGGAATCCAGGTCTCATGACTTCAGCTCTCTTGAATTGCACTACATTTCCTTTTTATGTGTTTACATCTTGTCTCCCCATCTAGGTTGCAAACCCCACATTTGAATGATTGATTAACACACAACATGGGCCTATCAGAACTGGGCAACAAGTCAAAGTAAGATTTTCCTTCTGAAATATTCTTGTTTATGTTAATTCAAGGCCAATATTCTCCATGTGGTCTCAAAGTAGTTTCCATCTTACTGATGAATGATTGCTCTAAAATGGAAAGGCCAGATAGCTTATTGATATAGATCCAACCCTGGCCCAACCATTCTGCCCTCTGAGCCATTTATGTTAGAATTTTGGCATCAATCATCTCTGAACGATGTCTATGTGTTCCAGAGTTCATTTCTAATAATATAACTTTCTAGAGAGAGCCATAAGTCAATTAACCAATAGTCTGACTGATTTTACAGACCCCTCAGACTCCTACAGGGGAAAGACCAATTTCATTCTAAATTTAATTTGATTCAACAAATATTTATCAGAATCTTATGCTAAGCACTAGGGAAAATTGAACATGTAACATGACTCAGTCTCTGGCTTCAAGGAGCTTATAGTTAAGTAGAGAGATAAGACATATATACAAATAAAAAGATAAAATATAAAATGTGGAAAGAGCAAAAGGATTTACTTTATCATGTTGGAAAAAGTTAGTGTTTTACATGACTCTCTAGAGCAGAACTAAAAGCAGCAAGTTGTAGAGAAGCAGATTTTGTATCTGTGAATTAAAAAAAAATCCTTAAAACCTATGCCTATCCAAAAGTGGAATGAGTTGTCTTAGGAAGTGATGGGTTTCCTCTCCCTGGAGATCTTGCCCTTCTCAGGTAGAGACTGGATGACTATTTCTCAGGATCATTATTAAGGAGATGTCAATCCAGTGATACTTCTATTACACCCCAAAGAGCCAAAGAGACCAAAGAAAAAGGAAAATGTTCAATATATACAAAAATTTTTATAGCTGCTCTATTTGTAGTCACAAAGAACTAAAACTGGGTATGGAAGGAACCATCAATTGAAAAATGACCGAGCATATTATGATATATGAATGTAATGAGATAATTGTACTATAAAAATTATGAAGGATAAAATTCCAGAGAAACTTGAAAGGACTTGAATTAACTGACACATAATGAAGTGATCAGAACCAAGAGAACTTTTATTCTTTAAGAATTTAATATACATTTTTAGAATAACTATGTTGTTCTATAACAATTTATTCTATAACTTTAAAAGAGAACAATTTTGAAACACTTTAATTAACTTGAGATCCATAATGAAATATTCTACCTACCTCCTGACAAGAGAGAATTCATCTGCGGCAGGTGTGCATTTTTAAATATGGTCAACTTTGGAATTTACTTTGCAGGGTTTTGTTTTCCTTTTTCTTTCTTCAAGATAGTGGAGGCATAGGAAGAGGGAGAGAAAATAAATGCTTGTTAATTAAAAAAAATATATTCTATATAAACATATTAAGAAGATACCAGTTCCTGTACAGGCTTTACTAGATGCCTTCTGAAGTCCCTCCCAAGTCTGTGATTTGTTAATTCTGAGATATTAATGATGTCTTCTAAGAAAATTTGAGAAGGGGGAGATTATCTTTAACTTGAGAGATCAGAAAAGACTTCCTGGAAAGATGGCATCTATACTGATCGTTGGAGGAAGGAAAAGATGTCAACAAGTAGAGATAAGGAATGCAGGCTTTGCAGATATGATAGAGAGTTGGGGGGACGGGAGAAGTGGGAGGGAGAGGAGAATTCTGGGTGAAACCTCACAGGCTGGAGAAAGTATTAATCACATTTGCCTGGAATTGTTGTGTTAGTCCTTGATTCTCCATCTTACTGATGAATGATTTCTCTAAAATGACATCAGGGAATGATGACATGACTTGCAGCTGCCTTGGATTTTAGTGAGGGAGGGCTGTGCAAGGTCACCAGCCTGACTTTCTCCTCCAGAGCCATCTGGGTCCAGTGGAAAGATATTCATCAGGAGGACTGGAGATGGCCCAGGATGCATTGGGAGACCCTGGCCCTTTTAGGCTAAGACCTTTTCAGGTTCTCACTTTGAGTGAAATAATGCCCATTCAGTGAAAAGGCTTCTTCAAGGGATGGCCCCTTTAATTTAAAAAAAAAATCCAACTGGGAGGGCAAGACCCTGAAGATTGCTGGCCAAAAGAGAAACAAGTTACTATTTTAGAATAAGTCAAGAACAGAATGAGATAAAGTAAACTAGAACTGGGATGGGAAGCATCATTCCAAATTAATGAGCTTCTATTTTCCCCACATAAATCTGAGGATTAATATTTATCACACATATGTATTAAGAAGGCTATTTTGCCAGCAGAGAGAAGAGAAACTAAGGAAATTCAATCAGAGGCTGTTACAATGGTCAAGGTAATAGGTGCTGAGCTCTTTAAGAACTGGGATTTTCTTACATTTGTGCCCCTAACGCTTAGCATAGGGGCTAAGCAACACATAACAAAGAACTAAATAGATTTTTCATTCGTTCTTTGCAGCTTTCACCCACTATCCCTAAGTTCTGTCTTCTGGGGACAAGCAGAATACAACTTCCCCAGGACTTAGTACATGGCCCTGCTAAATGAGTGCTGAATCAAATTGAACTGAGATTGAATTTGGTCTTTCCATCCACATGATTCTGAGGGGTCTGTAAAAGCAGTCAGACCATTCCTAAATTGACCTGCGCTTCTTTCCAGAATGTTATATTATTAGAAATGAACTTTGGAACACACGGACACAGCAGAGGCAGTGTGGGTAGCAAGAAGACTGATGGGAAACATAGTATGGCAGACGAGAGGACAAGCCTTGAGTACTGGTTAAATGTCCAGGCTTAGGGAGGGGAAGGAATCAAAGACAACTGAACCTTCAAGCCCAATCAATAGGAGGATGGTGGGAACCTCTCCCTTGGCCTATATTTTCTCCCTGCATTTTCATGGAAAGTTGCCATGCCACAACGGAAGTGTTGGAATAGGGCAGATCTCCATAAATCATGCTCCCCATAGTGCCTATGAAAATAAGAAACATGCTTAAAATAGGTGTGGTTTTTAGCCTAAGTGAATAGCACAGCCAATCTGAGATACTGTAGCATTGTGAACAGATGTTTTGAAGGATTCTATCAATAGGATTACTAAAGAATTTACCCACCATAAATCAGCACAGGCCTTGGCTTTCCTGCTGGCTTGCTAATTTATCCTGTTCCTACTGATTGCTTCCTGCCATAGTTCACATGAGGGTGAGTGGGTTGCCACTGGGTAAAATAGACAGTCCAGCTTAACCCAGCCTGAACTTTTAAGAAGCCTGGCTCTCTGCTCATCTCAGCTCTCAACTGAACTCAATGTAGTTCAATAAATACTTGTTAAAGGCCTAATATGTGGAGTCCTAGGCTGAGGGAGACATAATGTTTCCTTACAGGGGTTGGGGGGGGGGGGATGTGGCACAAGGAATATAGATATGATACACACACCACAGGCAATGCATGTTAAATTTGTTGTTGTTCAGTTATTTCAGTGACTCTTTTGTGACCCTATTTGGGGTTTTCTTGGCAAACATATTGGAGTGGTTTGCCATTTCCTTCTCTAGTTCATTTTACAGATAAGGAAACTGAGGCACATAGGGTTAAGTGGCTTGCTCAGGGTCACACAGCTAGTAAGTGTCTGAAGTCAAATTTGAACTCAAGAAGATGAGTCTTCCTGACTCCAAGCCCAACACCCTACCCACTGTGCCACCTAGCTGCCCATATGGTAAACATGTAAAAATGCTTGGTAAATATAGTACGTGAAAGAGGTACAAACCAAACACTAAATGAAAAGTCATTCAGTGCTTACTGTGGTAGGGATGGGGCATAAATTAAGAGAGAGTTTCCTGGCATTGGATTTGGGATTTGATAAATGGACAGGAATCCAATAGGAGATAAATGGGAATATAGGTTATTATAAGCCAAGGAATAGCATGATCAAAGAAATGGAGACAGGAAAATGCCAGAGTTGGGGTAGGGGGAGCCACAGGGAAGGAAATAGGATCTTAGAGTAATATAATTTGTACATTGAGGAGAATTGTATGGGTTGAAGCAGAAAAAGAATTGTACAATCAGTCTGAGGAAGGCCTAGAATACTTATCAGTAATGGAATTTGCACCTATCTATCTCTGTAAGATTGAGGGAGGGTTTGTGGTATGCTGAAAAGAAAGGTTTTACTACACTTAGTCTCCTTTAATCTTGGTAAGCTGCCTGAAGGAAGTGGACAATTTTAATATTGTCTTTCATGTCTAGCCAGGAATATCTGTCAAAAAAATAAAAATAAAATAAAGGAAAACTTAATAGGTCCCTAAGTCACTTCAGCAGGCAGAGCCACACCAGGACAGCTGTCCCAAAATGCCTCTGGGAATGCTTAGAAGAGAATTTTGGCCAAAGGGAGTGATCACAGGGTGATAAACAGGGAGCCTTTCTTTGAAAAGAAGCCAACCCAGCAGGAGCAGCAAGAGTCCAGAGTAACCTGAAGGCTGAAAGAAACTACTGTAGGAAAAGAGTCTGGATTCCTTTTCTAGGCAATTTCACCATAAAAGTCATTTTTTTCCCCACAAGGGATTTCAGGCCCTGAAGTTGACAGATCAATTTCAACAAACATATTAAAGACCCACCCTGTACTTATTACATTAAACACACAATAGACACATTGTTCTAGGCATTGTGGAAGATACAAAGATTGAACATGACATGCCCCTTCCTCCATGAAGCTCAGTTCATGATAGGAGACTAGGAGACATACTTCAAGAGGGAACTATACTTCAAGACTACAATGGTTCAATAATCTCATCAGTGCATATATATTAGTGCATATCAAAGATCTTCCAGGCTGCCTCATTCTGTGTGATATTTGCTCATGCTTTTTCTAAAAAGTAATCCATAACATCAAAGGGATGCCCATCAATTGGGGAATGGTTAAATAAGCTGTGGTGTATGATTGTAAGGGAATATTATTGTGCTGTAAGAAATGACAAGCAAGATGATTTCAGAAAAAAAAAACTGGAAATATTTGCACATGAATTGTGAAGTGAACAGAACCAGGAGAACGTCATACACTGTAACAGCATGTTCATTGAAGAACTGCGAATGACTTAGTTATTCTCGGCAATACAATGCTACAAGAAAATCCCAAAGGACTAATGATGAAGTATACTATCTGTCTCCAGAGAAAGAACTGATATTGATTGAATACAGACTGAAGCATGCTATTTTTCATTCTTTCTTTTTTTTCTTTTATTTGAATCTTCTTGTACAAAATAACTAATATGGAAATGTTTTAAATAATTGCACGTCTAACCTAAATCTGATTGCTTACCATCTCAGGGAAGGGGAAGGGAGGACATACTTTGGAACTCAAAACTTTAAATAAAAATGCTAAAAAAAAATGTTGTTTTTTAAAAATAATCCATAGAGGAGCTGCCTAGAAGGCTGAAGGCCTTCCTCTGGTACTTTGGACGTTTCACGGATGCCATTTCATCCTCACTTTTATTTCAAGACCAGCCTATCTCATTTTCTGGTTCCTTAATGGTATCTTTTATGTTTATTCTTGCAAATAAATTGTAAAGGTAAAAATCTTAGGGGAAGGCACAAGACTATGCAGGGACTGCCCCCCCCCAAAAAAAAGCTATTAAAAGAGTAACAATAATAATAATAATAATAATGACTTGTATTTATATAGTTCTTTAAGGCCTGAAAAGTGTTCTACATGTGATATCTCATTTGATTTTCACAACAATCCGGTGAGGTAGGTGCTATTATTATCCCTATATTATAGGTGAGGAAACTGAGACTAAATGGCTTGCCCAGAGTTACATAGCTTGTAAATGTCAGGTAGGATTCACACTCAGAGCTTGCTGGCTCCGAGGTCAGTTCTCTCTATCTACTACATTACGGTAGTTCTCTAGGTGTAAGTGATTGTATCTGTTGCTATAGTGGTGAGATTTGACTCTTTTATGACCAAGTGTGAAGTACATGTTGGATTAACCTGGATGCAAGAGAAAGAATAGAGCATAAATTGGCTGTGTATGTGAAACATCAGCATGCACAAAAGATGGAGAAGTTAGTATAGTTTTGCTGGAATGCTGAACGAGTGAAGAATAGCACGAGCTAAGGCCAGCACATGTGACCCACACTCAATATGCACCAAGAGTATGGAGCTGATGACAAAGGGAGAGAATGTAGAAAGAGACTCCAACTGCCAATCCTCACAACCAATTGAGTCCATGTGGGAGGAAGAGCATCCATGAATGGATCCTTAGAGCTAATTCTTGTTTTATATTACACACAGGCTGGCAAAGACAAAGATGGGGGACACTTTCACATGTAGCTAGATGAAAAAGTTGCAGATCCTGGACTATGGAGTGATCCATATGGAAAAACTATAGCAGTAGGGGATCTCTGATGGTCAAAACTTGGCAAATATGAATATTTAATGGGCACAATTCTGAGACCCCAGAAGTCTCCTCATAGAAAAAGTGAATGTCTGGTAAGAAGCCAATGCATACAGATCTTGGATGTGAATGCAATTAATGACAAAAGGGAAGTGATGCATATGCCTAGGGGAGACAGGGTAGGGGGACCTAGGCTATGTCACAAATGAATGATGGTAACATATTCTAACCTGTTTATATCCACCATCTTTACATTGAGTCATCTCCAATTTGTGTTTTTCTGAAAATACATTTTTCACATATGGTAGAATAGAAAGTAGATTTGGCATCCAAGAACCCAAGTTCAAATCCTGAATCAATCATTTATGATATTGAGTAAGTCTTCTTTGAGTAACTTCTGTGAATCTTAAGTAGTCTCAAGATTTCTTTAAGAAGTCTTAAGTAACTTCTGTGAATCTCTGTTTCCTCATTTATAAAAGGAAAAGTTTGGACTAGATAGTCTTTAATGTCCTCTCCAGTTCCAAATCTCAGACATTGCAATATGGCATCACCAGAAAAAAAAAAATATTGACTTTATAGCCAATATGGCCTTTGTGACAGTGAGAAGTTTGGGATCATTCATTATCGATCTTTGTCCTCATATTCAGCTCTAGGCCCAGGACATTAACTGTCTGCAATACCTGTTGTAATGGGAATGTAAATTTTTAAGATCTTCCCTGCCCCTAGGCTAAAGTGCCCCTGGAGCCTGGGGTAGGAGGCTTGTTTTTCAGTAGATACTTTTTGATTGGCCAGTGGGTCAATAAGGTTGTTACATTCTCTGAGCCAGAAGAAGGCTATATAAGCCCTGATGTGAGGCTTTGTTTTGGGGGCTCACTTTGAGAAGTGTTCTGTGATTTGATCAGATGAAACTCTGGGAAGCTGGTTGTTGAGAGCCCCCCCCCTTTGAAAAACCCAGATGTTGATTTGGTATGGATGATGTAATGGTTGGACAATTTGGAAAGCTGTCTACTTGATCTGTTTCTCTGTCTTGATAATTCTGTCTGTATACTCTGAAGTTCTGGGTGCTGGCCTTTTCCCCCTGAGCTAGGTGAACAATACATATTTGACTGATTAAAGTAAGCTTGTTAACCCATTTTGAGTTGCTTTCCTTTAACAAAGCAGATCCAAGAACCTGTGTTGGCCGCAAACCCTGGGGACGCTTGGGGTGCTTGCTGCTACAAGTCCATGGTATATATATTAAGGGACTTGATCAATGATCTTTCTCTAGAGCTGCATGTCCTAAGCTGAGAAATGTGGATGGCCAGACTGACAACTTCTGAATAGAGGTGAATTTAATTGAGAAAACCCTGGAGTATTCTGGGGTTTAACGCAATCAACATAATATCATCTATCAATAAAACTTTTGCAGATCCTCATGGTTAATGAGTTCCTTTTTTATTTGGGTTTTGTTCATGATATGGCTAACACTTTTGGTATGTATCTCCTTATCAGGTGACCTGATTAATGGTTGAGTGTGTCATTGAGCAAAGATACCTATAGGACAACATAGATAAATATAATAAAAATAAAACATAAATGCCCAGGAGAAGTGGGAGCAAAGTATCCTGCAAAGTACAAGGTGAGTAAGGTCATTATCAAATGGGGTTCTCAGAGGAGGTGGCAGTTAAGCAAGGCATTGAAAGATGGACCAGATATCAATAGAAAACAGTTCTTGTAGGAAGGAGGAGAAAGCATTCCAATTATAGAGAATGGTGTGAGGAAAGGGATGGAGGCAAGCATGAGCACAGTCCAGTTTGACTAGAGGGTAGTGTATGTGGATTGTTCATAGTATGAGGTATATCTGGAAAGGTTAGGATGACATCAGATTTTGGAGGGTCTTGAGGCATCATGGTGGAGTGGACTTGGAGCCAGAAGGACTTGGGCCCAAATACTGCTCTGTGACCCTGGGCAACTCATCTAACTTTTCTGGCTCTCAGATTCCCTTTCTATAAAATAAGGAGATTACACTTAATAGCCTTTAAATCTACCATCCTTTGAATACCAGGCTCAGTCTGAATTTTCCTCAACATATAATGAAGAAGTGTTCTTTTGAACAAAAAAATGACGTGACCCATTGGATACATTTGAAAGATTCTTTTTACAGCAGTATGAAGACTAAAATAGAGAACCAAGTGATTGAGAAGACCTGTAAAAATTTATTTCAATGGTTGAAGTGAATGGTAATGAACTCCTATATTAAGGCAGCGCAATGAGAATAGAGAGGACAGGATGGAAAAGAGAGATGTTACATGAGTCAGATCGATGAGATCTGAATGAAAGAGGCCTTCCTCACAAGCCTTGAGGTGACTTCATCTCATAGGAACAAAGAACCCCAAGCCCCTCACACATAGATACAAATACAAATTTATCAAATATGATAAATATAAATATTTACACTAAGTCATTTTTGTTAGGGGAACTGGTCTCAATACATTCCAAGGACGTGGCAGTGCCTAGACCCTTCTGGGTGTTCATGCAGCCTTTCCTTCCTAAATGACCCCATTTTAAGAAATGCATGGTCCTGAAAAGGATCCTTGCCCAGGCCTTAGACCTCGTAGACTACTACAGCTTTCCTGTGCATTAGCTCTTCTTTGGAACCAAGCCAGAGGTCTTCAACCTGAACTCCAAGATTTTCTCCTGTGACCTTTTTCTAAATCCCACTGATCTTTAAGCCATGGCTTTAAACCACCTGATCCCTTGTTAAGAAGTCTGTTTGACTCCTTAGTTTCTCTCATATAATGCCAGTTGCACGACTGTAGTGCTTGATTCTAGCCTCTTTCACACCTAGTATCCCAGTCATCTTGGGATATATAAATTCATAAAATCATAGAATGCCTGAGCTGGAAAGGACCTTCATGCCATAAAACAAAGAATGTCAGAGCTGGAAGGGACTTTATAATTACAGAAGGTAAAATATCAGAGCTTGAAGGAGCCTCAGAAATCATAGAACATCAGAGCCAGAAGGAACCTTAGACTCCTGAGCCACAAGAGGTCAGAAGTGAAAGCGGCCTACGATGGATCTAGTTAAATATTTCCATTTTTCAGATCAAGAAACTGAGGCCCAGTGAAGACTTAGCCAAAGTAAGAGGCAACTAGGAGCATAAGATCACAGAATAACAAATTGTCCTACTTGGCCATCCAGCCCAGTCTAAATGACCAAGATTTCTTATAACATAAGTGACAACTGGTCAAGGGCCCTCTCTCTGCTTTTGGTCAGGGAGTGTCCAGTGCCTCCCAAGGCAGCCCATTCCATTTTGCTGCAGCTCTACTTTAATAGGACTTTCTCCCACATGGAGCCTAAACTTAACTCTTTGCTACTTCTATCCATTGCTCATAGTTTTTTTTTGGGGGGGGAGGGGGTGTTCCTTCAGTGGCAAAAGATAGCAGCTTCACCCCTCTACCACACGAAAGCCTTTCAAAGGTAACAAAAGATTGGCAGATAGGTGGCACAGCGGTTGGAGCACTGGATATAGAGTCAAACCTGACCTCACATACTGTAATCCAATAAACATTTATTAAGCATCTACCACTGATCAGGCACAGAGCTAAGAACTGAGGATACAATTAGTGATTTAAAAAAAATAGTAGTTCCTGTCCTCTAGGAGCATGCTATCTAAGGGAGGAGACAACACAAAAGGAGGAAGGAAAGTGGGGAGGGGGTGGTGACCTTGGGGATACCAAAGGCAGGCATCTTGTTCCATGGAGTTGAACACCCTGAGGGCAGCAGATGCAGAATAGAGGAAACTGAGTCCAGTTTCTTCCCTCCATTAAGTAAGAGGAATCTGAATTTTATATTCTACCCTCCAATCAAAGGAGAGAGAAGGCTGAAGGAGGTGGCATCAATCAGGGATGATAAGATTAGAAGTGATGAGCTTATTCTGGGAGAAGCATTAGAGTTGGATGACCTTGGGCAAGTCACTTAACCTCTCTCTGCTTTAGTTTACTCATCTACTCATGCCCAAAATGGGCATAATAACAGTACCTACCTCCCAGGGTTGTTGTGAGAACAAAATGACATATTTACAAAAAGTGCTTTGCAAACTGGATGTCCCAAAAGTCTTAATGGAGTTTTACGCTTTAATATATGTATAGTATTATTATTATTACCACTATTGTTATTATAACAAACTAACTTCACCTTTAGGGATTTTAAACCCTTAAATCCTGGGGAGCTTGAAGTCAGTCTGAAGTAGTTCAAATTAGAGTCATTTCAAGGTAAGAGCTACATGGAGAGGAGACTCCAATAAGGTTGAGGAAGTTCTCTCTCCTCTCCCCCTTCTCCATTGAACATATAGTTTTGGAACAGATCTATTGGAACTTGTAGGAAATACAGTATTTATCAGGAGGCAGGTTCTCCAGACAGTCATGGAAACAATGAGATGTCCAGAAAAGAAGCAGCTACAAGGAGCTAGCCCCAGCAATCAAGAGTGAGAAAAAGATACCCTAGGGGTCTGGAGGAAAAACCTACCTAGTAGAAAACTGAATGCAAGGGGCTGTAGGTTATGATTCTACTGAGAGGAAGGACTTCCAGGTCCTGCAATAATTGCAGAGTTGTTCTGAGTTGTCTGCCACATGTGTGCTTCACTAACATTGTACCTTCCACATTTGCAACTCTCTTCCCTCAGTTCAACCAAGATGTGAGCTCTAAGACCATCTCATCTCATTCTAACCTGCCAAAAATGTCAGTGTTAGGGGCAGGCTTAACGTTAACATCATGTTTAGGTTCAATATTGGGACAAAATAGGCAATTACAAGTCATTGTATTGAGGTTTTGGAGTTTAGGGGTGCTTGAGACCTCAAAATACCAACACACTGAGTCCTGCCAAATGAATTCGACTCAAGTCTTCTCTCAGCCAAAGAAAAGCAAAGTTTATTAAAGATTCACCTTAATGGGTAGACTCTTAAGGAGTCTCAGTACCTATTATGCTTTTATTGGACAAATGGGCCAGAATCATCTAACACAGAGTGAGTCTGCCTAGATAATTCTCTGGCTATCTTTTTCATGGAGTCAAGATGGGGTCTTATATATAGAAAGGTTGTGGGCAGAATCTAGGAGTGGTCTAGAGGAGGAATTTGGGGAGGGTCTTCAGGACGAGTCAGATGAGCTCAAACTCCAGTAATGAGAGATTAAGGGTGGAAAGTAGCTGGAGGCTACAGGAGATGACAGACAATGGAGGGCTAGGCTAGTCTAAGGGTAAGAGGAGGATCAAGGGTAGAAGCTAGCTGGACAATGGACGGCTAGGCTAGTAACACAGATTTGGAAGGAGCTATAAGACAAGGCCTATGGCCTCAGACAAATGCCTCATTAAATGGGAAGATTCAATCAGAGTTCGAGGGGGTTGCCAGAGCCTGTAGCTCACCATTCAGACATCTGACAAATCAAAGGGGCTTGACTCTATTAGGGTGGATTATTTTATGTCATCATGTGACCAGAATTAAGGGAGTGAGGGGCCAATCAAGTCCCAGAGACAAATGTGCTGCCTTTGGGGAAAACTAATCCCAATTATGGGAAATAGGAGAATTCTGGTTTTATCAAAGAAACGCACTGGTGGTTACTCATGAACAGACCACAAAGTAGCCCCATCCTACAAAATTAGATAACTGCTATGCTCTGGGACAGTAAAGCATGACTGAAAGTGCACAGTGGGACACTATTCCAGAGAAGAGTGCCAAACAGATAAATAAGATGAAATACCTGCCCTCAACAGTGTTGCTTGCTGTTGTTGCTGGGTCAATTCAATTGTGTCAGACTCTCTGTGACACGGATTGGGGTTTTCTTGGCAGATACTGTAGTGTTTGCCATTTCCTTCTCCAGCTCATTTTATAGATGAGGAAACTGAGGCAAACAGGGTTAAGTGACTTGCCCAGAGTCACACAGCTAGTAAGTGTCTGAGACCAGATTTGAATTCAGGTCTTCCTGACTTCAGGCCTGGTGCTCTATTCACTGCAATAGTCTAGTAGGAGATTTCATTAAAAGTCTTTCCTTAGACTTTAAGAAGTATATTTCAAGGGGCAGGTAGATAGTGCAGTGAATAGAGTGTTGGCCTGGAAGTCAGGAGGACCTGAGTTCAAATGTGGCCTCAGACATTTGATACTTACTAGCTGTGTGATCTTAGGCAAGTCACTTAGCCCCAGTTAAGTGCCTTCACCTCTCAAAAAAAAATTATTTCATGTATACCAACTTTCCCTCTTATATTCTGTGTACCCTTGGACAAACCACTTAACCTTTCTGGACCTCAGTTTCTCCATCTGTAAAAGTAAAACGCTGGATTTTATGTCCACTGAGCTCCTACCTAGTTCTCAACTTATGATCCTATGATCCTCATTTCCTAGTTCCTCTTCGCTGAGGGACAAATAATTAATCAATAAATAAATATTTATTGAGTATCTATTCTACGTAGCTCATAACAGCAAAACATTTATACTGACGATATGCCCAAAGGATAGCATATTTTTCCAGTGCCCACTTAGAGTAAAATTTTAATTAGTTTATAAAATATTATGTCCTTTTACCACTTAAGGGATTTACTTCTTGCCTATAATAGAAAAATTAAAATGTTATTCTGTCAGAAACCATGCTGAAATAATGGCCCTGGCAAACTCAGGAGAGCACAATGACCCTCTTTCTAGTGCTTGGCACATAGTAAGAAAAACAGTAACAACTCACATTTCAAAGATACTTTAAAACAAAGACACTTAAATGATTAAATAATATATATTTTACTTTACTAGTTGGAAGAAAATGGTGGTCAGTTCATGACATGAAATAAGACTAGAAATTTTACACAAATGTGAGAGATCTGAAGGCAGTTAGTTGGTAAAGCAGATGAAGTGCTGGGCCTCCAGTAAGGAAGATCTGAGTTCAAACCTAATCACATACACTTACAAGAGGTGTGATATCAAGCAAGTTACTTAACCTCTGCTTCAGTTTCCTCAACTGTCAAATGGTGATAATAATAACACTTACTTCCCAGGATTGTTATTGGGATCAAATGAGACAATATTTGTAAAGTACTTTGCACAGTGTCCGCACATAGGAGGTGCTTAATCAATCTGTGTTTCCTCTTTTCTTCCCTTCCTTCTTCCTTTTCTTCCTTCCTTCCTCCCTCCCTCCTTTCCTCCCTTCCTCCCTCTCTTCCTTCCTCCCTACCTTTCTTCCTTCTTTCTTTCCTTCCTTCCTTCCTTCTTCTCCTTCCTTCCTTCCTTCCTTCCTTCCTTCCTTCCTTCCTTCCTTCCTTCCTTCCTCCCTTCCTTCTTCCCTGACTCCCTTCTTAAAACAGGTATTTAAGTGTTAACTCCTATTTAAAGTAGCCCAGTCAAGACACCTAAAAACTACTGGTCAAAACTAAAAAGGGTCTTAGAGATCATCTAATCCAGCCCTTCTTAAATTGTGGGTGGGGCAGTAAGAAGTGCTGATGGGGACATGAGTAGAAAAAGTCTAAGAAGTTCTGAAATCAACCTTCCATTTTAAGGATGAGGAAACTAAGGGGCAAGATGGAGGTGTTAACTTGTCTAACAACACACAGTGAGTAAGTGACCGGCCTAGGACTAGAATCCAGGACTTGTTATTCCTAGGCCAGTGTTCTTTATAACATCTAGCACTGCCTCCTTGAATGACAGAATGTCAGAGCTAGAAGAGGCCTTAGAAGGCACCATGTTTTTTATGAGAAAAATCTAACAGGGCTTCTAGGTAGTGGAGTGAATAGAGCACCGGCCCTGGAGTCAGGAGAACCTGAGTTCTAATCTGGCCTCAGACACTTAACACAAAAACTAGCTGTGTGACCTTGGGCAAGTCACTTAACCCCAATTGCCCTACCTTTGTACATACATAACAACAAGTATGTTTTAAGCACCTTATGTGTCTTAGGCACTGGGGGTAACAAAAACAAAAAACAAAAAAGTCCCTTACCTCAAGAAACTTACATTCTATCTTGTCTCTTTGAGGTTCAACTATAATAATGAATCTCTCACATTAGTATTTTGTAGTTTTCTTTCCCTTCATGTGGAGTAGGCCTGCAAATATTTGTTGCCTGACTGATGGGCTAATGAATTCATCAGCTTCCCCTAAAGGGGAGCATTACCAGAATCAAACGGTTCGCCAAATGAAGAGTCACGGACTTCAATGACTCCACTGTGTCTCTGGAACCGGATGGCCTTGATCAGATTTCACCGCCTAGTTTCATAGTGTTCCTGTTTCTTTTGCATTTGATATACTCTTTTTTTCCCACCAGTATGTAATAATGAATGAAGTTCTTTGCATTTTTTTTGACACAAAAGAATAAAAAAAAAACCTAGCTGATGAAAATACTTCACATCTCCGTTGAATCTTTCAAAAACAAAGACTGGAAAAAGAAAATTATTAGATTGAACTAGTTGCCCCTGGGAGAGAAACAGTTATTGGGAATGCTCCAAGTCCATAAGAGAGACACTTTCTTGCAACAGTTCAATTCAATTCCTACTGAACTTTAGTTTCTCCATCTATAAAATGAGGGGAGAAGTAGCCTAGTGTAATAGAAAGAGGGACAGCCCTGGAATTAGAAAAATCTTTGTTCAAATCCTACCTCTGATTTATTAAGCTAAATGATCTGGGGCAGCTCATTTAATGTCTCAGTGCCCAAGGCAATTCCCTTTATAAAGGGTAAGAGTTGTTTGTGTCCTTCAACTGAGGAAATTTAAACACTAGAATTTACCCTCATTGTTCCTCTCTGTTTAGTTGTTTTCATGACACCATTTAGATTTTTCTTTGCAAAAATACCGGAGTGGTTTGCCATTTTCTTCTCTAGCTCATCTTACAGATGGGGAAACTGAGGCAAATGGGATTAAATGACTTGCCAGCAGTCACACTAGTGGCTGACACCATATTTGAACTCAGGTCTTCCTAACTCCAGGGTCAGTACTCTACTGCACCACCCAGCTGCCCTAGAATTTCCCCACTTCTATGAAATCACAGAGTCAGACAACTTATCCCCCCAAAAAAGGGTGGGGGAGAGGGTGTTAGACTAGAGAATATTAAAGACTCCTTCAACTTTCACATTCTATGGGAAGGCAGCATGTTAATAGGTACACAACTCATAAACTTAGAGTCAGAGAACTTAGGTTCAAATCCCAGCTCTGCCAGTGTCTAGCTGTGTGACTTTGGATAAGTCATTTCCCTACTTCAGGTCTGTTTTCTCATCTGTAAGATAAAGGGATAGAACCATATAATTTCTAAAATCATTTCTAGCTCTAAGTCTAACCTTGTATCTCTTATTCTAAGGTCCCTCCTCACTCCAACATTCTATGTTTTATGATTTTAATTAGCTCTTTGTTTGATTGTCTTTGTTAGTCTCCAGCAGTGTTGATGAAGCCAAGGCTACTAGTTTAATGTGAAGTTAGGACCATGACGACAAAATTCTGTCCTTAATCCCCTCAGCCTGATAGATAGGCCAGAACCCTAAACCCAAGAGCCTTGGGAATAGCAGAACTTGCCAGATCACACATGCTACTCCCAGCCCAGGTTCTGAAGTGATCCTCCCCACCCCACATTGGGATGCAGCCTGCAATGCACAATTGGGACAGGAATTATTCATTTACTGCCTCAGATAGAAGTAACTCCCTTCCTCATCTGTTCTCCTAACACTTTTCACATGCCTTATGTGTATAAAATACGTCACTTTCTAATAGGTTTAAACACAGAGATAGATGATACAGATACTGCTGTTGTTCAGTCATTTCAGTCATGTCCAACTCTTTGTGACCTTATTTGGAATTTTTTTGGCAAAGATACTGGAGTGATTTGCCATTTCCTTCTCCAGTTTTTGTGGAGGCTGTATCCATGAAAGAGCACCCAAGCCCCAGAAAAGGAAGTTCTCGTCATCAAGGCCCTTGGCACTGTCCGATAATTTAGCATCAGACACTGGCATGATTTTATGAATTGAAATTATATTAAAGATATATTATTTTCATATGCTTTCCTACCATATCCTAAGAACCATGTGAACTGTCCCTCTTATTTGCAGCTGGAACCTTGCCTGTGTGCTGTCCCCTCAACTCCCGATCCCCATTAGAATGTGAGCTCCTTGAGAGCAGGAACCATCTTACTTGTCTAATCATATTCTCAATGCTTTGCACATAGTAAGAGGCTAATAAATACTTCTTCATTCATTTCTTCGTGATCACTGACCTCTTTCCGCACTTAAGCCAACAGTGGTTGTGATAGGGGTTGTGCAAAAGATTGACCTGAGATGGCTCTGGTCAATCCATCCCATTGCTTGAAAGACAGATCAAAAGGCAAGTCCAGCTGACAGTGAGTCATAAACATCCTCTTTGCATCTAAATGACAGTGTGTTTATACACACATAGAGAACAAAAGCATCCAGTGTATGTCAAAGTGCTAAACTAAAAATAGCCTGGTGCCAAACAGGGATAATAGGGGATAATAGAATTGAATCAATGGCTAAAAAAGGGTAGAGGGTGGACAAAGGAAGAAGGGAACTAGCAAGGAAAAACAAACAAATCAAGAACTCTGTATTTTGAGTCAGAGGACTTGAGTGCAAATTCTGATTCTGGGAGTTAGTCCTGTGTGACTTCTCAGGTCTCAGTTTCCTCATCTATAAAATAAGGAGGTTGGACTAGATGACCAGCTCTAAATCTGTGACTCTGGGATACTATGAAACCTTCAGCATGGATTTATCTACTCCAACAATGGAATGGTTGTTGTCCTAGGACCACAGCAAGATGTAGAGACTTAGAAAGACAGATTGAATCAGAACTTGCATATATGCCACTATTGGGACAGGAATTATTCATTTACTGTCTTAGATAGAAGTGACCCTCTTCATCATCTGTTCTCATAACACTTTTCACATACCTTGTATGTATAAAATATATCACATTCTAATGGCTTTGGACATAGAGATAGATGATATAGTTACTGTTGTTCAATCATTTCAGTTGTGCCCATCTCTTTGTGACCCCATTTGGGGTTTTCTTGGAAGAGATACTAGAGTGGTTTGTGGTTTCCTTCTCCAGCTCATTTTACAGAAGAGGAAACTGAGGCAAACAGGGTTAAGTCACTTGTTCAGGTCTGAGGCCACATTTGAACTCCAGAAAATGAGTCTTGACTCCAGGCCCAGCACTTCATCCACTATGCCACCTAGCTGTTCAATATAGATATAGCTAATACCAATATCTACTATCTGTCTATCTCTCTAACAGTCATTAGGATGGGATATTTCTTTTATACATCCCACATATATCATATATACAGATATATACATACACATATAAAATAACAAGCATATACATAAACATCTATAACTATATAGATATGAATATGGGTATAGATATAGATGACATAGATATAGGTATGGGTATGGATATAGACATGGATACAGATGTATATCTAGATAAACAAATACTCAGAACACCATGATCCCCGTGCTTTCCCTTCTCACTCCCTTCCCTGATCCCAGACCATCATAGATCTTATCCTAGAAGTCAAGGTGGTAGGAGGAACCCCTGGTACTGTCATAGACTGTTCAGTCAAAAGACCCCTGTGCCATGCCAGCTACCCTACCATTGTACCCCCAGGACTTCCAGACCTCTCCATACACCCCTCAGCTAAACATTCCTTTTCTGGGTCTGCTTCTTACTCTGGACATTGACAAATGCCTCAGCTGCCTTCTGACCCAGGATGTTCACTAGAACCCTGTGGTCTTCTCATCATGGAATATCCCTCTATCCTTCTAGTCCCCTTCTGTTATTGATGAGTTCCTCGGGAATCTCCATTTTAAGGAAAAGTCCATCTGCATTCCTCTTCTGGTTTTGCTTTTTATTATCCAGACTTCTCTGCCATATCTCCACTTAGATATTTCCTTCCCACTTTCACTTTTCAGATGACTTTTATGTGTTGCCTTCCCCCCGTTTGAATATAAGCTCCTTGATAGAAAAGTCTAACTTTATTTTTTCTTGTATTTATATCTCCAGTGCTCAGTTGTGTCTGGCATGTGGCAGGCACTTAATAAATGCTTATTGACTGACTGACTACATTTTCCTCCACTTACCTCTTTCCCTGTATTCATGGAAAGTCAGTTTCTAGAACAAGGAAGATGATAGCTTCCCTATTCCTCTGCCAAATCTGTAGAATTATGTCCTACTCTAAGAGCTATATTTCAATAAGGACATATAGAAGCAGTGTAATACAGTACAATGAGTTCCTCCTCAGAAAGAAGGAAAGAAAGAAGGTAAGAGGCAGAGAGAGAGAAGTGTGTGTGTGTGTGTGTGTGTGGAGAGAGAGAGAGAGAGAGAGAGAGAGAGAGAGAGAGAGAGAGAGAG